>NW_027472927.1:0-158964 GCF_030347505.1 Rhynchophorus ferrugineus
CGGCAATGTAATTAGCATGCCGAATATTACTTGGAATGTGAATTGGAACGAAATCGCCAATAGATAAGACCATTTTACAATTTGGGCCCAAGTTAGAAGCAGAGCCTAAGGTGTAAATTATTGATAGTCCATATCTCGGAAACTATAAGAGATAATGCAATTTCGCAACCGGCAATGTAATTAGCATGCCGAATATCACTTGGAATTGTGAATTGGGACGAAATCGCCAATAGATAAGACCATTTTACAATTTGGGCCCAAGTTAGAAGCAGAGCCTAAGGTGTAAATTATCGATAGTCCATATCTCTGAAACTATAAGAGATAATGCAATTTCGCAACCGGCAATGTAATTAGCATGCCGAATATTACTTGGAATGTGAATTGGGAAGAAATCGCCAATAGATAAGGCCATTTTACAATTTGGGCCCAAGTTAGAAGCAGAGCCTAAGGTGTAAATTATTGATAGTCCATATCTCGGAAACTATAAGAGATAATGCAATTTCGCAACCGGCAATGTAATTAGCATGCCGAATATTACTTGGAATGTAAATTGGGAAGAAATCGCCAATAGATAAGACCATTTTACAATTTGGGCCCAAGTTAGAAGCAGAGCCTAAGGTGTAAATTATCGATAGTCCATATCTCGGAAACTATAAGAGATAATGCAATTTGGCAACCGGCAATGTAATTAGCATGCCGAATATTACTTGGAATGTGAATTGGAACGAAATCGCCAATAGATAAGACCATTTTACAATTTGGGCCCAAGTTAGAAGCAGAGCCTAAGGTGTAAATTATTGATAGTCCATATCTCGGAAACTATAAGAGATAAATGCAATTTCGCAACCGGCAATGTAATTAGCATGCCGAATATCACTTGGAATGTGAATTGGGACGAAATCGCCAATAGATAAGACCATTTTACAATTTGGGCCCAAGTTAGAAGCAGAGCCTAAGGTGTAAATTATCGATAGTCCATATCTCGGAAACTATAAGAGATAATGCAATTTGGCAACCGGCAATGTAATTAGCATGCCGAATATTACTTGGAATGTGAATTGGAACGAAATCGCCAATAGATAAGACCATTTTACAATTTGGGCCCAAGTTAGAAGCAGAGCCTAAGGTGTAAATTATCGATAGTCCATATCTCGGAAACTATAAGAGATAATGAAATTTGGCAACCGGCAATGTAATTAGCATGCCGAATATTACTTGGAATGTGAATTGGAACGAAATCGCCAATAGATAAGACCATTTTACAATTTGGGCCCCAAGTTAGAAGCAGAGCCTAAGGTGTAAATTATCGATAGTCCCATATCTCGGAAACTATAAGAGATAATGCAATTTGGCAACCGGCAATGTAATTAGCATGCCGAATATTACTTGGAATGTGAATTGGAACGAAATCGCCAATAGGTAAGACCATTTTACAATTTGGGCCCAAGTTAGAAGCAGAGCCTAAGGTGTAAATTATCGATAGTCCATATCTCGGAAACTATAAGAGATAATTCAATTTGGCAACCGGCAATGTAATTAGCATGCCGAATATTACTTGGAATGTGAATTGGAACAAAATCGCCAATAGATAAGACCATTTTACAATTTGGGCCCAAGTTAGAAGCAGAGCCTAAGGTGTAAATTATCGATAGTCCATATCTCGGAAACTATAAGAGATAATGCAATTTGGCAACCGGCAATGTAATTAGCATGCCGAATAATACTTGGAATGTGAATTGGAAAGAAATCGCCAATAGATAAGACCATTTTACAATTTGGGAGCAAGTTAGAAGCAGAGCCTAAGGTGTAAATTATCGATAGTCCATATCTCGGAAACTATAAGAGATAATGCAATTTGGCAACCGGCAATGTAATTAGCATGCCGTATATTACTTGGAATGTGAATTGGAACGAAATCGCCAATAGATAAGACCATTTTACAATTTGGGCCCAAGTTAGAAGCAGAGCCTATGGTGTAAATTATCGATAGTCCATATCTCGGGAAACTATAAGAGATAATGCAATTTGGCAACCGGCAATGTAATTAGCATGCCGAATATTACTTGGAATGTGAATTGGAACGAGATCGCCAATAGATAAGACCATTTTACAATTTGGGCCCAAGTTAGAAGCAGAGCCTAAGGTGTAAATTATCGATAGTCCATATCTCGGAAACTATAAGAGATAATGCAATTTGGCAACCGGCAATGTAATTAGCATGCCGAATATTACTTGGAATGTGAATTGGAACGAAATCGCCAATAGATAAGACCATTTTACAATTTGGGCCCAAGTTAGAAGCAGAGCCTAAGGTGTAAATTATCGATAGTCCATATCTCGGAAACTATAAGAGATAATGCAATTTGGCAACCGGTAATGTAATTAGCATGCCGAATATTACTTGGAATGTGAATTGGAACGAAATCGCCAATAGATAAGACCATTTTACAATTTGGGCCCAAGTTAGATGCAGAGCCTAAGGTGTAAATTATTGATAGTCCATATCTCGGAAACTATAAGAGATAATGCAATTTCGCAACCGGCAATGTAATTAGCATGCCGAATATCACTTGGAATGTGAATTGGGACGAAATCGCCAATAGATAAGACCATTTTACAGTTTGGGCCCAAGTTAGAAGCAGAGCCTAAGGTGTAAATTATCGATAGTCCATATCTCGGAAACTATAAGAGATAATGCAATTTGGCAACCGGCAATGTAATTAGCATGCTGAATATTACTTGGAATGTGAATTGGAACGAAATCGCCAATAGATAAGACCATTTTACAATTTGGGCCCAAGTTAGAAGCAGAGCCTAAGGTGTAAATTATCGATAGTCCATATCTCGGAAACTATAAGAGATAATGCAATTTGGCAACCGGCAATGTAATTAGCATGCCGAATATTACTTGGAATGTGAATTGGAAACGAAATCGCCAATAGATAAGACCATTTTACAATTTGGGCCCAAGTTAGAAGCAGAGCCTAAGGTGTAAATTATCGATAGTCCATATCTCGGAAACTATAAGAGATAATGCAATTTCGCAACCGGCAATGTAATTAGCATGCCGAATATTACTTGGAGTGTGAATTGGAACGAAATCGCCAATAGATAAGACCATTTTACAATTTGGGCCCAAGTTAGAAGCAGAGCCTAAGGTGTAAATTATCGATAGTCCATATCTCGGAAACTATAAGAGATAATGCAATTTGGCAACCGGCAATGTAATTAGCATGCCGAATATTACTTGGAATGTGAATTGGAACGAAATCGCCAATAGATAAGACCATTTTACAATTTGGGCCCAAGTTAGAAGCAGAGCCTAAGGTGTAAATTATCGATAGTCCATATCTCAGAAACTATAAGAGATAATGCAATTTGGCAACCGGCAATGTAATTAGCATGCCGAATATTACTTGGAATGTGAATTGGAACGAAATCGCCAATAGATAAGACCATTTTACAATTTGGGCCCAAGTTAGAAGCAGAGCCTAAGGTGTAAATTATCGATAGTCCATATCTCAGAAACTATAAGAGATAATGCAATTTGGCAACCGGCAATGTAATTAGCATGCCGAATATTACTTGGAATGTGAATTGGAACGAAATCGCCAATAGATAAGACCATTTTACAATTTGGGCCCAAGTTAGAAGCAGAGCCTAAGGTGTAAATTATCGATAGTCCATATCTCGGAAACTATAAGAGATAATGCAATTTGGCAAACGGCAATGTAATTAGCATGCCGAATATTACTTGGAATGTGAATTGGAACGAAATCGCCAATAGATAAGACCATTTTACAATTTGGGCCCAAGTTAGAAGCAGAGCCTAAGGTGTAAATTATCGATAGTCCATATCTCGGAAACTATAAGAGATAATGCAAATTGGCAACCGGCAATGTAATTAGCATGCCGAATATTACTTGGAATGTGAATTGGAACGAAATCGCCAATTGGTAAGACCATTTTACAATTTGGGCCCAAGTTAGAAGCAGAGCCTAAGGTGTAAATTATCGATAGTCCATATCTCGGAAACTATAAGAGATAATTCAATTTGGCAACCGGCAATGTAATTAGCATGCCCAATATTACTTGGAATGTGAATTGGAACGAAATCGCCAATAGATAAGACCATTTTACAATTTGGGCCCAAGTTAGAAGCAGAGCCTAAGGTGTAAATTATCGATAGTCCATATCTCGGAAACTATAAGAGATAATGCAATTTGGCAAACGGCAATGTAATTAGCATGCCGAATATTACTTGGAATGTGAATTGGAACGAAATCGCCAATAGATAAGACCATTTTACAATTTGGCCCAAGTTAGAAGCAGAGCCTAAGGTGTAAATTATCGATAGTCCATATCTCGGAAACTATAAGAGATAATGCAATTTGGCAACCGGCAATGTAATTAGCATGCCGAATATTACTTGGAATGTGAATTGGAACGAAATCGCCAAAAGATAAGACCATTTTACAATTTGGGCCCCAAGTTAGAAGCAGAGCCTATGGTGTAAATTATCGATAGTCCATATCTCGGAAACTATAAGAGATAATGCAATTTGGCAACCGGCAATGTAATTAGCATGCCGAATATTACTTGGATTCTGAATTGGAACGAAATCGCCAATAGATAAGACCATTTTACAATTTGGGCCCAAGTTAGAAGCAGGTTCGTCCATCGATCGATGGACGAACCTTTAGAAGCAGAGCCTAAGGTGTAAATTATCGATAGTCCATATCTCGGAAACTATAAGAGATAATGCAATTTGGCAACCGGCAATGTAATTAGCATGCCGAATATTACTTGGAATGTGAATTGGAACGAAATCGCCAATAGATAAGACCATTTTACAATTTGGGCCCAAGTTAGAAGCAGAGCCTAAGGTGTAAATTATCGATAGTCCATATCTCGGAAACTATAAGAGATAATGCAATTTGGCAACCGGCAATGTAATTAGCATGCCGAATATTACTTGGAATGTGAATTGGAACGAAATCGCCAATAGATAAGACCATTTTACAATTTGGGCCCAAGTTAGAAGCAGAGCCTAAGGTGTAAATTATTGATAGTCCATATCTCGGAAACTATAAGAGATAATGCAATTTCGCAACCGGCAATGTAATTAGCATGCCGAATATTACTTGGAGTGTGAATTGGAACGAAATCGCCAATAGATAAGACCATTTTACAATTTGGGCCCAAGTTAGAAGCAGAGCCTAAGGTGTAAATTATCGATAGTCCATATCTCGGAAACTATAAGAGATAATGCAATTTGGCAACCGGCAATGTAATTAGCATGCCGAATATTACTTGGAATGTGAATTGGAACGAAATCGCCAATAGATAAGACCATTTTACAATTTGGGCCCAAGTTAGAAGCAGAGCCTAAGGTATAAATTATTGATAGTCCATATCTCGGAAACTATAAGAGATAATGCAATTTCGCAACAGGCAATGTAATTAGCATGCCGAATATCACTTGGAATGTGAATTGGGGACGAAATCGCCAATAGATAAGACCATTTTACAATTTGGGCCCAAGTTAGAAGCAGAGCCTAAGGTGTAAATTATCGATAGTCCATATCTCGGAAACTATAAGAGATAATGCAATTTGGCAACCGGCAATGTAATTAGCATGCCGAATATTACTTGGATTGTGAATTGGAACGAAATCGCCAATAGATAAGACCATTTTACAATTTGTGCCCAAGTTAGAAGCAGAGCCTAAGGTGTAAATTATCGATAGTCCATATCTCGGAAACTATAAGAGATAATGCAATTTGGCAACCGGCAATGTAATTAGCATGCCGAATATTACTTGGAATGTGAATTGGAACGAAATCGCCAATAGATAAGACCATTTTACAATTTGGGCCCAAGTTAGAAGCAGAGCCTATGGTGTAAATTATCGATAGTCCATATCTCGGAAACTATAAGAGATAATGCAATTTGGCAACCGGCAATGTAATTAGCATGCCGAATATTACTTGGAATGTGAATTGGAACGAAATCGCCAATAGATAAGACCATTTTACAATTTGGGCCCAAGTTAGAAGCAGAGCCTAAGGTGTAAATTATTGATAGTCCATATCTCGGAAACTATAAGAGATAATGCAATTTCGCAACCGGCAATGTAATTAGCATGCCGAATATTACTTGGAATGTGAATTGGAAACGAAATCGCCAATAGATAAGACCATTTTACAATTTGGGCCCCAAGTTAGAAGCAGAGCCTAAGGTGTAAATTATCGATAGTCCATATCTCGGAAACTATAAGAGATAATGCAATTTGGCAACCGGCAATGTAATTAGCATGCCGAATATTACTTGGAATGTGAATTGGAACGAAATCGCCAATAGATAAGACCATTTTACAATTTGGGCCCAAGTTAGAAGCAGAGCCTAAGGTGTAAATTATTGATAGTCCATATCTCGGAAACTATAAGAGATAATGCAATTTCGCAACCGGCAATGTAATTAGCATGCCGAATATTACTTGGAGTGTGAATTGGAACGAAATCGCCAATAGATAAGACCATTTTACAATTTGGGCCCAAGTTAGAAGCAGAGCCTAAGGTGTAAATTATCGATAGTCCATATCTCGGAAACTATAAGAGATAATGCAATTTGGCAACCGGCAATGTAATTAGCATGCCGAATATTACTTTTGAAATGTGAATTGGAACGAAATCGCCAATAGATAAGACCATTTTACAATTTGGGCCCAAGTTAGAAGCAGAGCCTAAGGTGTAAATTATCGATAGTCCATATCTCGGAAACTATAAGAGATAATGCAATTTGGCAACCGGCAATGTAATTAGCATGCCGAATATTACTTGGAATGTGAATTGGAACGAAATCGCCAATAGATAAGACCATTTTACAATTTGGGCCCAAGTTAGAAGCAGAGCCTAAGGTGTAAATTATTGATAGTCCATATCTCGGAAACTATAAGAGATAATGCAATTTCGCAACCGGCAATGTAATTAGCATGCCGAATATCACTTGGAATGTGAATTGGGACGAAATCGCCAATAGATAAGACCATTTTACAATTTGGGCCCAAGTTAGAAGCAGAGCCTAAGGTGTAAATTATCGATAGTCCATATCTCGGAAACTATAAGAGATAATGCAATTTGGCAACCGGCAATGTAATTAGCATGCCGAATATTACTTGGAATGTGAATTGGAACGAAATCGCCAATAGATAAGACCATTTTACAATTTGGGCCCAAGTTAGAAGCAGAGCCTAAGGTGTAAATTATTGATAGTCCATATCTCGGAAACTATAAGAGATAATGCAATTTCGCAACCGGCAATGTAATTAGCATGCGGAATATTACTTGGAGTGTGAATTGGAACGAAATCGCCAATAGGTAAGACCATTTTACAATTTGGGCCCAAGTTAGAAGCAGAGCCTAAGGTGTAAATTATCGATAGTCCATATCTCGGAAACTATAAGAGATAATGCAATTTGGCAACCGGCAATGTAATTAGCATGCCGAATATTACTTGGAATGTGAATTGGAACGAAATCGCCAATAGATAAGACCATTTTACAATTTGGGCCCAAGTTAGAAGCAGAGCCTAAGGTGTAAATTATCGATAGTCCATATCTCGGAAACTATAAGAGATAATGCAATTTGGCAACCGGCAATGTAATTAGCATGCCGAATATTACTTGGAATGTGAATTGCAACGAAATCGCCAATAGATAAGACAATTTTACAATTTGGGCCCAAGTTAGAAGCAGAGCCTAAGGTGTAAATTATTGATAGTCCATATCTCGGAAACTATAAGAGATAATGCAATTTCGCAACCGGCAATGTAATTAGCATGCCGAATATCACTTGGAATGTGAATTGGGACGAAATCGCCAATAGATAAGACCATTTTACAATTTGGGCCCAAGTTAGAAGCAGAGCCTAAGGTGTAAATTATCGATAGTCCATATCTCGGAAACTATAAGAGATAATGCAATTTGGCAACCGGCAATGTAATTAGCATGCCGAATATTACTTGGAATGTGAATTGGAACGAAATCGCCAATAGATAAGACCATTTTACAATTTGTGCCCAAGTTAGAAGCAGAGCCTAAGGTGTAAATTATCGATAGTCCATATCTCGGAAACTATAAGAGATAATGCAATTTGGCAACCGGCAATGTAATTAGCATGCCGAATATTACTTGGAATGTGAATTGGAACGAAATCGCCAATAGATAAGACCATTTTACAATTTGGGCCCAAGTTAGAAGCAGAGCCTATGGTGTAAATTATCGATAGTCCATATCTCGGAAACTTTAAGAGATAATGCAATTTGGCAACCGGCAATGTAATTAGCATGCCGAATATTACTTGTAATGTGAATTGGAACGAAATCGCCAATAGATAAGACCATTTTACAATTTGGGCCCAAGTTAGAAGCAGAACCTAAGGTGTAAATTATCGATAGTCCATATCTCGGAAACTATAAGAGATAATGCAATTTGGCAACCGGCAATGTAATTAGCATGCCGAATATTACTTGGAATGTGAATTGGAACGAAATCGCCAATAGATAAGACCATTTTACAATTTGGGCCCAAGTTAGAAGCAGAGCCTAAGGTGTAAATTATCGATAGTCCATATCTCGGAAACTATAAGAGATAATGCAATTTGGCAACCGGCAATGTAATTAGCATGCCGAATATTACTTGGAATGTGAATTGGAACGAAATCGCCAATAGATAAGACCATTTTACAATTTGGGCCCAAGTTAGAAGCAGAGCCTAAGGTGTAAATTATTGATAGTCCATATCTCGGAAACTATAAGAGATAATGCAATTTCGCAACCGGCAATGTAATTAGTATGCCGAATATTACTTGGAGTGTGAATTGGAACGAAATCGCCAATAGATAAGACCATTTTACAATTTGGGCCCAAGTTAGAAGCAGAGCCTAAGGTGTAAATTATCGATAGTCCATATCTCGGAAACTATAAGAGATAATGCAATTTGGCAACCGGCAATGTAATTAGCATGCCGAATATTACTTGAAATGTGAATTGGAACGAAATCGCCAATAGATAAGACCATTTTACAATTTGGGCCCAAGTTAGAAGCAGAGCCTAAGGTGTAAATTATCGATAGTCCATATCTCGGAAACTATAAGAGATAATGCAATTTGGCAACCGGCAATATAATTAGCATGCCGAATATTACTTGGAATGTGAATTGGAACGAATTCGCCAATAGATAAGACCATTTTACAATTTGGGCCCAAGTTAGAAGCAGAGCCTAAGGTGTAAATTATCGATAGTCCATATCTCGGAAACTATAAGAGATAATGCAATTTGGCAACCGGCAATGTAATTAGCATGCCGAATATTACTTGGAATGTGAATTGGAACGAAATCGCCAATAGATAAGACCATTTTACAATTTGGGCCCAAGTTAGAAGCAGAGCCTAAGGTGTAAATTATCGATAGTCCATATCTCGGAAACTATAAGAGATAATGCAATTTGGCAACCGGCAATGTAATTAGCATGCCGAATATTACTTGGAATGTGAATTGGAACGAAATCGCCAATAGATAAGACCATTTTACAATTTGGGCCCAAGTTAGAAGCAGAGCCTAAGGTGTAAATTATTGATAGTCCATATCTCGGAAACTATAAGAGATAATGCAATTTCGCAACCGGCAATGTAATTAGCATGCCGAATATCACTTGGAATGTGAATTGGGACGAAATCGCCAATAGATAAGACCATTTTACAATTTGGGCCCAAGTTAGAAGCAGAGCCTAAGGTGTAAATTATCGATAGTCCATATCTCGGAAACTATAAGAGATAATGCAATTTGGCAACCGGCAATGTAATTAGCATGCCGAATATTACTTGGAATGTGAATTGGAACGAAATCGCCAATAGATAAGACCATTTTACAATTTGGGCCCAAGTTAGAAGCAGAGCCTAAGGTGTAAATTATTGATAGTCCATATCTCGGAAACTATAAGAGATAATGCAATTTCGCAACCGGCAATGTAATTAGCATGCGGAATATTACTTGGAGTGTGAATTGGAACGAAATCGCCAATAGGTAAGACCATTTTACAATTTGGGCCCAAGTTAGAAGCAGAGCCTAAGGTGTAAATTATCGATAGTCCATATCTCGGAAACTATAAGAGATAATGCAATTTGGCAACCGGCAATGTAATTAGCATGCCGAATATTACTTGGAATGTGAATTGGAACGAAATCGCCAATAGATAAGACCATTTTACAATTTGGGCCCAAGTTAGAAGCAGAGCCTAAGGTGTAAATTATCGATAGTCCATATCTCGGAAACTATAAGAGATAATGCAATTTGGCAACCGGCAATGTAATTAGCATGCCGAATATTACTTGGAATGTGAATTGCAACGAAATCGCCAATAGATAAGACAATTTTACAATTTGGGCCCAAGTTAGAAGCAGAGCCTAAGGTGTAAATTATTGATAGTCCATATCTCGGAAACTATAAGAGATAATGCAATTTCGCAACCGGCAATGTAATTAGCATGCCGAATATCACTTGGAATGTGAATTGGGACGAAATCGCCAATAGATAAGACCATTTTACAATTTGGGCCCAAGTTAGAAGCAGAGCCTAAGGTGTAAATTATCGATAGTCCATATCTCGGAAACTATAAGAGATAATGCAATTTGGCAACCGGCAATGTAATTAGCATGCCGAATATTACTTGGAATGTGAATTGGAACGAAATCGCCAATAGATAAGACCATTTTACAATTTGTGCCCAAGTTAGAAGCAGAGCCTAAGGTGTAAATTATCGATAGTCCATATCTCGGAAACTATAAGAGATAATGCAATTTGGCAACCGGCAATGTAATTAGCATGCCGAATATTACTTGGAATGTGAATTGGAACGAAATCGCCAATAGATAAGACCATTTTACAATTTGGGCCCAAGTTAGAAGCAGAGCCTATGGTGTAAATTATCGATAGTCCATATCTCGGAAACTTTAAGAGATAATGCAATTTGGCAACCGGCAATGTAATTAGCATGCCGAATATTACTTGGAATGTGAATTGGAACGAAATCGCCAATAGATAAGACCATTTTACAATTTGGGCCCAAGTTAGAAGCAGAACCTAAGGTGTAAATTATCGATAGTCCATATCTCGGAAACTATAAGAGATAATGCAATTTGGCAACCGGCAATGTAATTAGCATGTCGAATATTACTTGGAATGTGAATTGGAACGAAATCGCCAATAGATAAGACCATTTTACAATTTGGGCCCAAGTTAGAAGCAGAGCCTAAGGTGTAAATTATCGATAGTCCATATCTCGGAAACTATAAGAGATAATGCAATTTGGCAACCGGCAATGTAATTAGCATGCCGAATATTACTTGGAATGTGAATTGGAACGAAATCGCCAATAGATAAGACCATTTTACAATTTGGGCCCAAGTTAGAAGCAGAGCCTAAGGTGTAAATTATTGATAGTCCATATCTCGGAAACTATAAGAGATAATGCAATTTCGCAACCGGCAATGTAATTAGCATGCCGAATATTACTTGGAGTGTGAATTGGAACGAAATCGCCAATAGATAAGACCATTTTACAATTTGGGCCCAAGTTAGAAGCAGAGCCTAAGGTGTAAATTATCGATAGTCCATATCTCGGAAACTATAAGAGATAATGCAATTTGGCAACCGGCAATGTAATTAGCATGCCGAATATTACTTGAAATGTGAATTGGAACGAAATCGCCAATAGATAAGACCATTTTACAATTTGGGCCCAAGTTAGAAGCAGAGCCTAAGGTGTAAATTATCGATAGTCCATATCTCGGAAACTATAAGAGATAATGCAATTTGGCAACCGGCAATATAATTAGCATGCCGAATATTACTTGGAATGTGAATTGGAACGAATTCGCCAATAGATAAGACCATTTTACAATTTGGGCCCAAGTTAGAAGCAGAGCCTAAGGTGTAAATTATCGATAGTCCATATCTCGGAAACTATAAGAGATAATGCAATTTGGCAACCGGCAATGTAATTAGCATGCCGAATATTACTTGGAATGTGAATTGGAACGAAATCGCCAATAGATAAGACCATTTTACAATTTGGGCCCAAGTTAGAAGCAGAGCCTAAGGTGTAAATTATCGATAGTCCATATCTCGGAAACTATAAGAGATAATGCAATTTGGCAACCGGCAATGTAATTAGCATGCCGAATATTACTTGGAATGTGAATTGGAACGAAATCGCCAATAGATAAGACCATTTTACAATTTGGGCCCAAGTTAGAAGCAGAGCCTAAGGTGTAAATTATTGATAGTCCATATCTCGGAAACTATAAGAGATAATGCAATTTCGCAACCGGCAATGTAATTAGCATGCCGAATATCACTTGGAATGTGAATTGGGACGAAATCGCCAATAGATAAGACCATTTTACAATTTGGGCCCAAGTTAGAAGCAGAGCCTAAGGTGTAAATTATCGATAGTCCATATCTCGGAAACTATAAGAGATAATGCAATTTGGCAACCGGCAATGTAATTAGCATGCCGAATATTACTTGGAATGTGAATTGGAACGAAATCGCCAATAGATAAGACCATTTTACAATTTGGGCCCAAGTTAGAAGCAGAGCCTAAGGTGTAAATTATTGATAGTCCATATCTCGGAAACTATAAGAGATAATGCAATTTCGCAACCGGCAATGTAATTAGCATGCGGAATATTACTTGGAGTGTGAATTGGAACGAAATCGCCAATAGGTAAGACCATTTTACAATTTGGGCCCAAGTTAGAAGCAGAGCCTAAGGTGTAAATTATCGATAGTCCATATCTCGGAAACTATAAGAGATAATGCAATTTGGCAACCGGCAATGTAATTAGCATGCCGAATATTACTTGGAATGTGAATTGCAACGAAATCGCCAATAGATAAGACAATTTTACAATTTGGGCCCAAGTTAGAAGCAGAGCCTAAGGTGTAAATTATTGATAGTCCATATCTCGGAAACTATAAGAGATAATGCAATTTCGCAACCGGCAATGTAATTAGCATGCCGAATATTACTTGGAGTGTGAATTGGAACGAAATCGCCAATAGATAAGACCATTTTACAATTTGGGCCCAAGTTAGAAGCAGAGCCTAAGGTGTAAATTATCGATAGTCCATATCTCGGAAACTATAAGAGATAATGCAATTTGGCAACCGGCAATGTAATTAGCATGCCGAATATTACTTGGAATGTGAATTGGAACGAAATCGCCAATAGATAAGACCATTTTACAATTTGGGCCCAAGTTAGAAGCAGAGCCTAAGGTATAAATTATTGATAGTCCATATCTCGGAAACTATAAGAGATAACGCAATTTCGCAACAGGCAATGTAATTAGCATGCCGAATATCACTTGGAATGTGAATTGGGACGAAATCGCCAATAGATAAGACCATTTTACAATTTGGGCCCAAGTTAGAAGCAGAGCCTAAGGTGTAAATTATCGATAGTCCATATCTCGGAAACTATAAGAGATAATGCAATTTGGCAACCGGCAATGTAATTAGCATGCCGAATATTACTTGGATTGTGAATTGGAACGAAATCGCCAATAGATAAGACCATTTTACAATTTGTGCCCAAGTTAGAAGCAGAGCCTAAGGTGTAAATTATCGATAGTCCATATCTCGGAAACTATAAGAGATAATGCAATTTGGCAACCGGCAATGTAATTAGCATGCCGAATATTACTTGGAATGTGAATTGGAACGAAATCGCCAATAGATAAGACCATTTTACAATTTGGGCCCAAGTTAGAAGCAGAGCCTATGGTGTAAATTATCGATAGTCCATATCTCGGAAACTATAAGAGATAATGCAATTTGGCAACCGGCAATGTAATTAGCATGCCGAATATTACTTGGAATGTGAATTGGAACGAAATCGCCAATAGATAAGACCATTTTACAATTTGGGCCCAAGTTAGAAGCAGAGCCTAAGGTGTAAATTATTGATAGTCCATATCTCGGAAACTATAAGAGATAATGCAATTTCGCAACCGGCAATGTAATTAGCATGCCGCATATTATTTGGAATGTGAATTGGAACGAAATCGCCAATAGATAAGACCATTTTACAATTTGGGCCCAAGTTAGAAGCAGAGCCTAAGGTGTAAATTATCGATAGTCCATATCTCGGAAACTATAAGAGATAATGCAATTTGGCAACCGGCAATGTAATTAGCATGCCGAATATTACTTGGAATGTGAATTGGAACGAAATCGCCAATAGATAAGACCATTTTACAATTTGGGCCCAAGTTAGAAGCAGAGCCTAAGGTGTAAATTATTGATAGTCCATATCTCGGAAACTATAAGAGATAATGCAATTTCGCAACCGGCAATGTAATTAGCATGCCGAATATTACTTGGAGTGTGAATTGGAACGAAATCGCCAATAGATAAGACCATTTTACAATTTGGGCCCAAGTTAGAAGCAGAGCCTAAGGTGTAAATTATCGATAGTCCATATCTCGGAAACTATAAGAGATAATGCAATTTGGCAACCGGCAATGTAATTAGCATGCCGAATATTACTTGGAATGTGAATTGGAACGAAATCGCCAATAGATAAGACCATTTTACAATTTGGGCCCAAGTTAGAAGCAGAGCCTAAGGTGTAAATTATTGATAGTCCATATCTCGGAAACTATAAGAGATAATGCAATTTCGCAACCGGCAATGTAATTAGCATGCCGAATATCACTTGGAATGTGAATTGGGACGAAATCGCCAATAGATAAGACCATTTTACAATTTGGGCCCAAGTTAGAAGCAGAGCCTAAGGTGTAAATTATCGATAGTCCATATCTCGGAAACTATAAGAGATAATGCAATTTGGCAACCGGCAATGTAATTAGCATGCCGAATATTACTTGGAATGTGAATTGGAACGAAATCGCCAATAGATAAGACCATTTTACAATTTGGGCCCAAGTTAGAAGCAGAGCCTAAGGTGTAAATTATTGATAGTCCATATCTCGGAAACTATAAGAGATAATGCAATTTCGCAACCGGCAATGTAATTAGCATGCGGAATATTACTTGGAGTGTGAATTGGAACGAAATCGCCAATAGGTAAGACCATTTTACAATTTGGGCCCAAGTTAGAAGCAGAGCCTAAGGTGTAAATTATCGATAGTCCATATCTCGGAAACTATAAGAGATAATGCAATTTGGCAACCGGCAATGTAATTAGCATGCCGAATATTACTTGGAATGTGAATTGGAACGAAATCGCCAATAGATAAGACCATTTTACAATTTGGGCCCAAGTTAGAAGCAGAGCCTAAGGTGTAAATTATCGATAGTCCATATCTCGGAAACTATAAGAGATAATGCAATTTGGCAACCGGCAATGTAATTAGCATGCCGAATATTACTTGGAATGTGAATTGCAACGAAATCGCCAATAGATAAGACAATTTTACAATTTGGGCCCAAGTTAGAAGCAGAGCCTAAGGTGTAAATTATTGATAGTCCATATCTCGGAAACTATAAGAGATAATGCAATTTCGCAACCGGCAATGTAATTAGCATGCCGAATATCACTTGGAATGTGAATTGGGACGAAATCGCCAATAGATAAGACCATTTTACAATTTGGGCCCAAGTTAGAAGCAGAGCCTAAGGTGTAAATTATCGATAGTCCATATCTCGGAAACTATAAGAGATAATGCAATTTGGCAACCGGCAATGTAATTAGCATGCCGAATATTACTTGGAATGTGAATTGGAACGAAATCGCCAATAGATAAGACCATTTTACAATTTGTGCCCAAGTTAGAAGCAGAGCCTAAGGTGTAAATTATCGATAGTCCATATCTCGGAAACTATAAGAGATAATGCAATTTGGCAACCGGCAATGTAATTAGCATGCCGAATATTACTTGGAATGTGAATTGGAACGAAATCGCCAATAGATAAGACCATTTTACAATTTGGGCCCAAGTTAGAAGCAGAGCCTATGGTGTAAATTATCGATAGTCCATATCTCGGAAACTTTAAGAGATAATGCAATTTGGCAACCGGCAATGTAATTAGCATGCCGAATATTACTTGGAATGTGAATTGGAACGAAATCGCCAATAGATAAGACCATTTTACAATTTGGGCCCAAGTTAGAAGCAGAACCTAAGGTGTAAATTATCGATAGTCCATATCTCGGAAACTATAAGAGATAATGCAATTTGGCAACCGGCAATGTAATTAGCATGCCGAATATTACTTGGAATGTGAATTGGAACGAAATCGCCAATAGATAAGACCATTTTACAATTTGGGCCCAAGTTAGAAGCAGAGCCTAAGGTGTAAATTATCGATAGTCCATATCTCGGAAACTATAAGAGATAATGCAATTTGGCAACCGGCAATGTAATTAGCATGCCGAATATTACTTGGAATGTGAATTGGAACGAAATCGCCAATAGATAAGACCATTTTACAATTTGGGCCCAAGTTAGAAGCAGAGCCTAAGGTGTAAATTATTGATAGTCCATATCTCGGAAACTATAAGAGATAATGCAATTTCGCAACCGGCAATGTAATTAGTATGCCGAATATTACTTGGAGTGTGAATTGGAACGAAATCGCCAATAGATAAGACCATTTTACAATTTGGGCCCAAGTTAGAAGCAGAGCCTAAGGTGTAAATTATCGATAGTCCATATCTCGGAAACTATAAGAGATAATGCAATTTGGCAACCGGCAATGTAATTAGCATGCCGAATATTACTTGAAATGTGAATTGGAACGAAATCGCCAATAGATAAGACCATTTTACAATTTGGGCCCAAGTTAGAAGCAGAGCCTAAGGTGTAAATTATCGATAGTCCATATCTCGGAAACTATAAGAGATAATGCAATTTGGCAACCGGCAATATAATTAGCATGCCGAATATTACTTGGAATGTGAATTGGAACGAATTCGCCAATAGATAAGACCATTTTACAATTTGGGCCCAAGTTAGAAGCAGAGCCTAAGGTGTAAATTATCGATAGTCCATATCTCGGAAACTATAAGAGATAATGCAATTTGGCAACCGGCAATGTAATTAGCATGCCGAATATTACTTGGAATGTGAATTGGAACGAAATCGCCAATAGATAAGACCATTTTACAATTTGGGCCCAAGTTAGAAGCAGAGCCTAAGGTGTAAATTATCGATAGTCCATATCTCGGAAACTATAAGAGATAATGCAATTTGGCAACCGGCAATGTAATTAGCATGCCGAATATTACTTGGAATGTGAATTGGAACGAAATCGCCAATAGATAAGACCATTTTACAATTTGGGCCCAAGTTAGAAGCAGAGCCTAAGGTGTAAATTATTGATAGTCCATATCTCGGAAACTATAAGAGATAATGCAATTTCGCAACCGGCAATGTAATTAGCATGCCGAATATCACTTGGAATGTGAATTGGGACGAAATCGCCAATAGATAAGACCATTTTACAATTTGGGCCCAAGTTAGAAGCAGAGCCTAAGGTGTAAATTATCGATAGTCCATATCTCGGAAACTATAAGAGATAATGCAATTTGGCAACCGGCAATGTAATTAGCATGCCGAATATTACTTGGAATGTGAATTGGAACGAAATCGCCAATAGATAAGACCATTTTACAATTTGGGCCCAAGTTAGAAGCAGAGCCTAAGGTGTAAATTATTGATAGTCCATATCTCGGAAACTATAAGAGATAATGCAATTTCGCAACCGGCAATGTAATTAGCATGCGGAATATTACTTGGAGTGTGAATTGGAACGAAATCGCCAATAGGTAAGACCATTTTACAATTTGGGCCCAAGTTAGAAGCAGAGCCTAAGGTGTAAATTATCGATAGTCCATATCTCGGAAACTATAAGAGATAATGCAATTTGGCAACCGGCAATGTAATTAGCATGCCGAATATTACTTGGAATGTGAATTGGAACGAAATCGCCAATAGATAAGACCATTTTACAATTTGGGCCCAAGTTAGAAGCAGAGCCTAAGGTGTAAATTATCGATAGTCCATATCTCGGAAACTATAAGAGATAATGCAATTTGGCAACCGGCAATGTAATTAGCATGCCGAATATTACTTGGAATGTGAATTGCAACGAAATCGCCAATAGATAAGACAATTTTACAATTTGGGCCCAAGTTAGAAGCAGAGCCTAAGGTGTAAATTATTGATAGTCCATATCTCGGAAACTATAAGAGATAATGCAATTTCGCAACCGGCAATGTAATTAGCATGCCGAATATCACTTGGAATGTGAATTGGGACGAAATCGCCAATAGATAAGACCATTTTACAATTTGGGCCCAAGTTAGAAGCAGAGCCTAAGGTGTAAATTATCGATAGTCCATATCTCGGAAACTATAAGAGATAATGCAATTTGGCAACCGGCAATGTAATTAGCATGCCGAATATTACTTGGAATGTGAATTGGAACGAAATCGCCAATAGATAAGACCATTTTACAATTTGTGCCCAAGTTAGAAGCAGAGCCTAAGGTGTAAATTATCGATAGTCCATATCTCGGAAACTATAAGAGATAATGCAATTTGGCAACCGGCAATGTAATTAGCATGCCGAATATTACTTGGAATGTGAATTGGAACGAAATCGCCAATAGATAAGACCATTTTACAATTTGGGCCCAAGTTAGAAGCAGAGCCTATGGTGTAAATTATCGATAGTCCATATCTCGGAAACTTTAAGAGATAATGCAATTTGGCAACCGGCAATGTAATTAGCATGCCGAATATTACTTGGAATGTGAATTGGAACGAAATCGCCAATAGATAAGACCATTTTACAATTTGGGCCCAAGTTAGAAGCAGAACCTAAGGTGTAAATTATCGATAGTCCATATCTCGGAAACTATAAGAGATAATGCAATTTGGCAACCGGCAATGTAATTAGCATGCCGAATATTACTTGGAATGTGAATTGGAACGAAATCGCCAATAGATAAGACCATTTTACAATTTGGGCCCAAGTTAGAAGCAGAGCCTAAGGTGTAAATTATCGATAGTCCATATCTCGGAAACTATAAGAGATAATGCAATTTGGCAACCGGCAATGTAATTAGCATGCCGAATATTACTTGGAATGTGAATTGGAACGAAATCGCCAATAGATAAGACCATTTTACAATTTGGGCCCAAGTTAGAAGCAGAGCCTAAGGTGTAAATTATTGATAGTCCATATCTCGGAAACTATAAGAGATAATGCAATTTCGCAACCGGCAATGTAATTAGCATGCCGAATATTACTTGGAGTGTGAATTGGAACGAAATCGCCAATAGATAAGACCATTTTACAATTTGGGCCCAAGTTAGAAGCAGAGCCTAAGGTGTAAATTATCGATAGTCCATATCTCGGAAACTATAAGAGATAATGCAATTTGGCAACCGGCAATGTAATTAGCATGCCGAATATTACTTGAAATGTGAATTGGAACGAAATCGCCAATAGATAAGACCATTTTACAATTTGGGCCCAAGTTAGAAGCAGAGCCTAAGGTGTAAATTATCGATAGTCCATATCTCGGAAACTATAAGAGATAATGCAATTTGGCAACCGGCAATATAATTAGCATGCCGAATATTACTTGGAATGTGAATTGGAACGAATTCGCCAATAGATAAGACCATTTTACAATTTGGGCCCAAGTTAGAAGCAGAGCCTAAGGTGTAAATTATCGATAGTCCATATCTCGGAAACTATAAGAGATAATGCAATTTGGCAACCGGCAATGTAATTAGCATGCCGAATATTACTTGGAATGTGAATTGGAACGAAATCGCCAATAGATAAGACCATTTTACAATTTGGGCCCAAGTTAGAAGCAGAGCCTAAGGTGTAAATTATCGATAGTCCATATCTCGGAAACTATAAGAGATAATGCAATTTGGCAACCGGCAATGTAATTAGCATGCCGAATATTACTTGGAATGTGAATTGGAACGAAATCGCCAATAGATAAGACCATTTTACAATTTGGGGCCAAGTTAGAAGCAGAGCCTAAGGTGTGAATTATTGATAGTCCATATCTCGGAAACTATAAGAGATAATGCAATTTCGCAACCAGCAATGTAATTAGCATGCCGAATATCACTTGGAATGTGAATTGGGACGAAATCGCCAATAGATAAGAACATTTTACAATTTGGGCCCAAGTTAGAAGCAGAGCCTAAGGTGTAAATTATCGATAGTCCATATCTCGGAAACTATAAGAGATAATGCAATTTGGCAACCGGCAATGTAATTAGCATGCCGAATATTACTTGGAATGTGAATTGGAACGAAATCGCCAATAGATAAGACCATTTTACAATTTGGGCCCAAGTTAGAAGCAGAGCCTAAGGTGTAAATTATTGATAGTCCATATCTCGGAAACTATAAGAGATAATGCAATTTCGCAACCGGCAATGTAATTAGCATGCGGAATATTACTTGGAGTGTGAATTGGAACGAAATCGCCAATAGGTAAGACCATTTTACAATTTGGGCCCAAGTTAGAAGCAGAGCCTAAGGTGTAAATTATCGATAGTCCATATCTCTGAAACTATAAGAGATAATGCAATTTGGCAACCGGCAATGTAATTAGCATGCCGAATATTACTTGGAATGTGAATTGCAACGAAATCGCCAATAGATAAGACAATTTTACAATTTGGGCCCAAGTTAGAAGCAGAGCCTAAGGTGTAAATTATTGATAGTCCATATCTCGGAAACTATAAGAGATAATGCAATTTCGCAACCGGCAATGTAATTAGCATGCCGAATATCACTTGGAATGTGAATTGGGACGAAATCGCCAATAGATAAGACCATTTTACAATTTGGGCCCAAGTTAGAAGCAGAGCCTAAGGTGTAAATTATCGATAGTCCATATCTCGGAAACTATAAGAGATAATGCAATTTGGCAACCGGCAATGTAATTAGCATGCCGAATATTACTTGGAATGTGAATTGGAACGAAATCGCCAATAGATAAGACCATTTTACAATTTGGGAGCAAGTTAGAAGCAGAGCCTAAGGTGTAAATAATCGATAGTCCATATCTCGGAAACTATAAGAGATAATGCAATTTGGCAACCGGCAATGTAATTAGCATGCCGAATATTACTTGGAATGTGAATTGGAACGAAATCGCCAATAGATAAGACCATTTTACAATTTGGGCCCAAGTTAGAAGCAGAGCCTAAGGTGTAAATTATTAATAGTCCATATCTCGGAAACTATAAGAGATAATGCAATTTCGCAACCGGCAATGTAATTAGCATGCGGAATATTACTTGGAGTGTGAATTGGAACGAAATCGCCAATAGGTAAGACCATTTTACAATTTGGGCCCAAGTTAGAAGCAGAGCCTAAGGTGTAAATTATCGATAGTCCATATCTCGGAAACTATAAGAGATAATGCAATTTGGCAACCGGCAATGTAATTAGCATGCCGAATATTACTTGGAATGTGAATTGGAACGAAATCGCCAATAGATAAGACCATTTTACAATTTGGGCCCAAGTTAGAAGCAGAGCCTAAGGTGTAAATTATCGATAGTCCATATCTCGGAAACTATAAGAGATAATGCAATTTGGCAACCGGCAATGTAATTAGCATGCCGAATATTACTTGGAATGTGAATTGCAACGAAATCGCCAATAGATAAGACAATTTTACAATTTGGGCCCAATTTAGAAGCAGAGCCTAAGGTGTAAATTATCGATAGTCCATATCTCGGAAACTATAAGAGATAATGCAATTTGGCAACCGGCAATGTAATTAGCATGCCGAATATTACTTGGAATGTGAATTGGAACGAAATCGCCAATAGATAAGACCATTTTACAATTTGGGCCCAAGTTAGAAGCAGAGCCTAAGGTGTAAATTATTGATAGTCCATATCTCGGAAACTATAAGAGATAATGCAATTTCGCAACCGGCAATGTAATTAGCATGCCGAATATCACTTGGAATGTGAATTGGGACGAAATCGCCAATAGATAAGACCATTTTACAATTTGGGCCCAAGTTAGAAGCAGAGCCTAAGGTGTAAATTATCGATAGTCCATATCTCTGAAACTATAAGAGATAATGCAATTTCGCAACCGGCAATGTAATTAGCATGCCGAATATTACTTGGAATGTGAATTGGGAAGAAATCGCCAATAGATAAGGCCATTTTACAATTTGGGCCCAAGTTAGAAGCAGAGCCTAAGGTGTAAATTATTGATAGTCCATATCTCGGAAACTATAAGAGATAATGCAATTTCGCAACCGGCAATGTAATTAGCATGCCGAATATTACTTGGAATGTGAATTGGGAAGAAATCGCCAATAGATAAGACCATTTTACAATTTGGGCCCAAGTTAGAAGCAGAGCCTAAGGTGTAAATTATCGATAGTCCATATCTCGGAAACTATAAGAGATAATGCAATTTGGCAACCGGCAATGTAATTAGCATGCCGAATATTACTTGGAATGTGAATTGGAACGAAATCGCCAATAGATAAGACCATTTTACAATTTGGGCCCAAGTTAGAAGCAGAGCCTAAGGTGTAAATTATTGATAGTCCATATCTCGGAAACTATAAGAGATAATGCAATTTCGCAACCGGCAATGTAATTAGCATGCCGAATATCACTTGGAATGTGAATTGGGACGAAATCGCCAATAGATAAGACCATTTTACAATTTGGGCCCAAGTTAGAAGCAGAGCCTAAGGTGTAAATTATCGATAGTCCATATCTCGGAAACTATAAGAGATAATGCAATTTGGCAACCGGCAATGTAATTAGCATGCCGAATATTACTTGGAATGTGAATTGGAACGAAATCGCCAATAGATAAGACCATTTTACAATTTGGGAGCAAGTTAGAAGCAGAGCCTAAGGTGTAAATAATCGATAGTCCATATCTCTGAAACTATAAGAGATAATGCAATTTGGCAACCGGCAATGTAATTAGCATGCCGAATATTACTTGGAATGTGAATTGGAACGAAATCGCCAATAGATAAGACCATTTTACAATTTGGGCCCAAGTTAGTAGCAGAGCCTAAGGTGTAAATTATTGATAGTCCATATCTCGGAAACTATAAGAGATAATGCAATTTCGCAACCGGCAATGTAATTAGCATGCCGAATATTACTTGGAGTGTGAATTGGAACGAAATCGCAAATAGGTAAGACCATTTTACAATTTGGGCCCAAGTTAGAAGCAGAGCCTAAGGTGTAAATTATCGATAGTCCATATCTCGGAAACTATAAGAGATAATGCAATTTGGCAACCGGCAATGTAATTAGCATGCCGAATATTACTTGGAATGTGAATTGGAACGAAATCGCCAATAGATAAGACCATTTTACAATTTGGGCCCAAGTTAGAAGCAGAGCCTAAGGTGTAAATTATCGATAGTCCATATCTCGGAAACTATAAGAGATAATGCAATTTGGCAACCGGCAATGTAATTAGCATGCCGAATATTACTTGGAATGTGAATTGCAACGAAATCGCCAATAGATAAGACAATTTTACAATTTGGGCCCAAGTTAGAAGCAGAGCCTAAGGTGTAAATTATCGATAGTCCATATCTCGGAAACTATAAGAGATAATGCAATTTGGCAACCGGCAATGTAATTAGCATGCCGAATATTACTTGGAATGTGAATTGGAACGAAATCGCCAATAGATAAGACCATTTTACAATTTGGGCCCAAGTTAGAAGCAGAGCCTAAGGTGTAAATTATTGATAGTCCATATCTCGGAAACTATAAGAGATAATGCAATTTCGCAACCGGCAATGTAATTAGCATGCCGAATATCACTTGGAATGTGAATTGGGACGAAATCGCCAATAGATAAGACCATTTTACAATTTGGGCCCAAGTTAGAAGCAGAGCCTAAGGTGTAAATTATCGATAGTCCATATCTCTGAAACTATAAGAGATAATGCAATTTCGCAACCGGCAATGTAATTAGCATGCCGAATATTACTTGGAATGTGAATTGGGAAGAAATCGCCAATAGATAAGGCCATTTTACAATTTGGGCCCAAGTTAGAAGCAGAGCCTAAGGTGTAAATTATTGATAGTCCATATCTCGGAAACTATAAGAGATAATGCAATTTCGCAACCGGCAATGTAATTAGCATGCCGAATATTACTTGGAGTGTGAATTGGAACGAAATCGCCAATAGATAAGACCATTTTACAATTTGGGCCCAAGTTAGAAGCAGAGCCTAAGGTGTAAATTATCGATAGTCCATATCTCGGAAACTATAAGAGATAATGCAATTTGGCAACCGGCAATGTAATTAGCATGCCGAATATTACTTGGAATGTGAATTGGAACGAAATCGCCAATAGTAAGACCATTTTACAATTTGGGCCCAAGTTAGAAGCAGAGCCTAAGGTGTAAATTATCGATAGTCCATATCTCGGAAACTATAAGAGATAATGCAATTTGGCAACCGGCAATGTAATTAGCATGCCGAATACTACTTGGAATGTGAATTGGAACGAAATCGCCAATAGATAAGATCATTTTACAATTTGGGCCCAAGTTAGAAGCAGAGCCTAAGGTGTAAATTATCGATAGTCCATATCTCGGAAACTATAAGAGATAATGCAATTTGGCAACCGGCAATGTAATTAGCATGCCGAATATTACTTGGAATGTGAATTGGAACGAAATCGCCAATAGATAAGACCATTTTACAATTTGGGCCCACGTTAGAAGCAGAGCCTAAGGTGTAAATTATCGATAGTCCATATCTCGGAAACTATCAGAGATAATGCAATTTGGCAACCGGCAATGTAATTAGCATGCCGAATATTACTTGGAATGTGAATTGGAACGAAATCGCCAATAGATAAGACCATTTTACAATTTGGGCCCAAGTTAGACGCAGAGCCTAAGGTGTAAATTATCGATAGTCCATATCTCGGAAACTATAAGAGATAATGCAATTTCGCAACCGGCAATGTAATTAGCATGCCGAATATCACTTGGAATGTGAATTGGGACGAAATCGCCAATAGATAAGACCATTTTACAATTTGGTCCCAAGTTAGAAGCAGAGCCTAAGGTGTAAATTATCGATAGTCCATATCTCTGAAACTATAAGAGATAATGCAATTTCGCAACCGGCAATGTAATTAGCATGCCGAATATTACTTGGAATGTGAATTGGGACGAAATCGCCAATAGATAAGGCCATTTTACAATTTGGGCCCAAGTTAGAAGCAGAGCCTAAGGTGTAAATTATTGATAGTCCATATCTCGGAAACTATAAGAGATAATGCAATTTCGCAACCGGCAATGTAATTAGCATGCCGAATATTACTTGGAGTGTGAATTGGAACGAAATCGCCAATAGATAAGACCATTTTACAATTTGGGCCCAAGTTAGAAGCAGAGCCTAAGGTGTAAATTATCGATAGTCCATATCTCGGAAACTATAAGAGATAATGCAATTTGGCAACCGGCAATGTAATTAGCATGCCGAATATTACTTGGAATGTGAATTGGAACGAAATCGCCAATAGATAAGACCATTTTACAATTTGGGCCCAAGTTAGAAGCAGAGCCTAAGGTGTAAATTATCGATAGTCCATATCTCGGAAACTATAAGAGATAATGCAATTTGGCAACCGGCAATGTAATTAGCATGCCGAATATTACTTGGAATGTGAATTGCAACGAAATCGCCAATAGATAAGACAATTTTACAATTTGGGCCCAAGTTAGAAGCAGAGCCTAAGGTGTAAATTATCGATAGTCCATATCTCGGAAACTATAAGAGATAATGCAATTTGGCAACCGGCAATGTAATTAGCATGCCGAATATTACTTGGAATGTGAATTGGAACGAAATCGAAAATAGATAAGACCATTTTACAATTTGGGCCCAAGTTAGAAGCAGAGCCTAAGGTGTAAATTATCGATAGTCCATATCTCGGAAACTATAAGAGATAATGCAATTTGGCAACCGGCAATGTAAATAGCATGCCGAATATTACTTGGAATGTGAATTGGAACGAAATCGCCAATAGGTAAGACCATTTTACAATTTGGGCCCAAGTTAGAAGCAGAGCCTAAGGTGTAAATTATCGATAGTCCATATCTCGGAAACTATAAGAGATAATGCAATTTGGCAACCGGCAATGTAATTAGCATGCCGAATATTACTTGGAGTGTGAATTGGAACGAAATCGCCAATAGATAAGACCATTTTACAATTTGGGCCCAAGTTAGAAGCAGAGCCTAAGGTGTAAATTATCGATAGTCCATATCTCGGAAACTATAAGAGATAATGCAATTTGGCAACCGGCAATGTAATTAGCATGCCGAATATTACTTGGAATGTGAATTGGAACGAAATCGCCAATAGATAAGACCATTTTACAATTTGGGCCCAAGTTAGAAGCAGAGCCTAAGGTGTAAATTATCGATAGTCCATATCTCGGAAACTATAAGAGATAATGCAATTTGGCAACCGGCAATGTAATTAGCATGCCGAATATTACTTGGAATGTGAATTGGAACGAAATCGCCAATAGATAAGACCATTTTACAATTTGGGCCCAAGTTAGAAGCAGAGCCTAAGGTGTAAATTATTGATAGTCCATATCTCGGAAACTATAAGAGATAATGCAATTTCGCAACCGGCAATGTAATTAGCATGCCGAATATTACTTGGAGTGTGAATTGGAACGAAATCGCCAATAGATAAGACCATTTTACAATTTGGGCCCAAGTTAGAAGCAGAGCCTAAGGTGTAAATTATCGATAGTCCATATCTCGGAAACTATAAGAGATAATGCAATTTGGCAACCGGCAATGTAATTAGCATGCCGAATATTACTTGGAATGTGAATTGGAACGAAATCGCCAATAGATAAGACCATTTTACAATTTGGGCCCAAATTAGAAGCAGAGCCTAAGGTGTAAATTATCGATAGTCCATATCTCGGAAACTATAAGAGATAATGCAATTTGGCAACCGGCAATATAATTAGCATGCCGAATATTACTTGGAATGTGAATTGGAACGAAATCGCCAATAGATAAGACCATTTTACAATTTGGGCCCAAGTTAGAAGCAGAGCCTAAGGTGTAAATTATCGATAGTCCATATCTCGGAGACTATAAGAGATAATGCAATTTGGCAACCGGCAATGTAATTAGCATGCCGAATATTACTTGGAATGTGAATTGGAACGAAATCGCCAATAGATAAGACCATTTTACAATTTGGGCCCAAGTTAGAAGCAGAGCCTAAGGTGTAAATTATCGATAGTCCATATCTCGGAAACTATAAGAGATAATGCAATTTGGCAACCGGCAATGTAATTAGCATGCCGAATATTACTTGGAATGTGAATTGGAACGAAATCGCCAATAGATAAGACCATTTTACAATTTGGGCCCACGTTAGAAGCAGAGCCTAAGGTGTAAATTATCGATAGTCCATATCTCGGAAACTATCAGAGATAATGCAATTTGGCAACCGGCAATGTAATTAGCATGCCGAATATTACTTGGAATGTGAATTGGAACGAAATCGCCAATAGATAAGACCATTTTACAATTTGGGCCCAAGTTAGACGCAGAGCCTAAGGTGTAAATTATCGATAGTCCATATCTCGGAAACTATAAGAGATAATGCAATTTCGCAACCGGCAATGTAATTGGCATGCCGAATATCACTTGGAATGTGAATTGGGACGAAATCGCCAATAGATAAGACCATTTTACAATTTGGTCCCAAGTTAGAAGCAGAGCCTAAGGTGTAAATTATCGATAGTCCATATCTCTGAAACTATAAGAGATAATGCAATTTCGCAACCGGCAATGTAATTAGCATGCC
Source organism: Rhynchophorus ferrugineus (assembly GCF_030347505.1). Lineage (NCBI taxonomy): Eukaryota > Metazoa > Arthropoda > Insecta > Coleoptera > Curculionidae > Rhynchophorus > Rhynchophorus ferrugineus. The sequence continues at coordinate 27,955 of NW_027472927.1, forward strand.
GAATATTACTTGGAATGTGAATTGGGACGAAATCGCCAATAGATAAGGCCATTTTACAATTTGGGCCCAAGTTAGAAGCAGAGCCTAAGGTGTAAATTATTGATAGTCCATATCTCGGAAACTATAAGAGATAATGCAATTTCGCAACCGGCAATGTAATTAGCATGCCGAATATTACTTGGAGTGTGAATTGGAACGAAATCGCCAATAGATAAGACCATTTTACAATTTGGGCCCAAGTTAGAAGCAGAGCCTAAGGTGTAAATTATCGATAGTCCATATCTCGGAAACTATAAGAGATAATGCAATTTGGCAACCGGCAATGTAATTAGCATGCCGAATATTACTTGGAATGTGAATTGGAACGAAATCGCCAATAGATAAGACCATTTTACAATTTGGGCCCAAGTTAGAAGCAGAGCCTAAGGTGTAAATTATCGATAGTCCATATCTCGGAAACTATAAGAGATAATGCAATTTGGCAACCGGCAATGTAATTAGCATGCCGAATATTACTTGGAATGTGAATTGCAACGAAATCGCCAATAGATAAGACAATTTTACAATTTGGGCCCAAGTTAGAAGCAGAGCCTAAGGTGTAAATTATCGATAGTCCATATCTCGGAAACTATAAGAGATAATGCAATTTGGCAACCGGCAATGTAATTAGCATGCCGAATATTACTTGGAATGTGAATTGGAACAAAATCGAAAATAGATAAGACCATTTTACAATTTGGGCCCAAGTTAGAAGCAGAGCCTAAGGTGTAAATTATCGATAGTCCATATCTCGGAAACTATAAGAGATAATGCAATTTGGCAACCGGCAATGTAAATAGCATGCCGAATATTACTTGGAATGTGAATTGGAACGAAATCGCCAATAGGTAAGACCATTTTACAATTTGGGCCCAAGTTAGAAGCAGAGCCTAAGGTGTAAATTATCGATAGTCCATATCTCGGAAACTATAAGAGATAATGCAATTTGGCAACCGGCAATGTAATTAGCATGCCGAATATTACTTGGAGTGTGAATTGGAACGAAATCGCCAATAGATAAGACCATTTTACAATTTGGGCCCAAGTTAGAAGCAGAGCCTAAGGTGTAAATTATCGATAGTCCATATCTCGGAAACTATAAGAGATAATGCAATTTGGCAACCGGCAATGTAATTAGCATGCCGAATATTACTTGGAATGTGAATTGGAACGAAATCGCCAATAGATAAGACCATTTTACAATTTGGGCCCAAGTTAGAAGCAGAGCCTAAGGTGTAAATTATCGATAGTCCATATCTCGGAAACTATAAGAGATAATGCAATTTGGCAACCGGCAATGTAATTAGCATGCCGAATATTACTTGGAATGTGAATTGGAACGAAATCGCCAATAGATAAGACCATTTTACAATTTGGGCCCAAGTTAGAAGCAGAGCCTAAGGTGTAAATTATTGATAGTCCATATCTCGGAAACTATAAGAGATAATGCAATTTCGCAACCGGCAATGTAATTAGCATGCCGAATATTACTTGGAGTGTGAATTGGAACGAAATCGCCAATAGATAAGACCATTTTACAATTTGGGCCCAAGTTAGAAGCAGAGCCTAAGGTGTAAATTATCGATAGTCCATATCTCGGAAACTATAAGAGATAATGCAATTTGGCAACCGGCAATGTAATTAGCATGCCGAATATTACTTGGAATGTGAATTGGAACGAAATCGCCAATAGATAAGACCATTTTACAATTTGGGCCCAAATTAGAAGCAGAGCCTAAGGTGTAAATTATCGATAGTCCATATCTCGGAAACTATAAGAGATAATGCAATTTGGCAACCGGCAATATAATTAGCATGCCGAATATTACTTGGAATGTGAATTGGAACGAAATCGCCAATAGATAAGACCATTTTACAATTTGGGCCCAAGTTAGAAGCAGAGCCTAAGGTGTAAATTATCGATAGTCCATATCTCGGAGACTATAAGAGATAATGCAATTTGGCAACCGGCAATGTAATTAGCATGCCGAATATTACTTGGAATGTGAATTGGAACGAAATCGCCAATAGATAAGACCATTTTACAATTTGGGCCCAAGTTAGAAGCAGAGCCTAAGGTGTAAATTATCGATAGTCCATATCTCGGAAACTATAAGAGATAATGCAATTTGGCAACCGGCAATGTAATTAGCATGCCGAATATTACTTGGAATGTGAATTGGAACGAAATCGCCAATAGATAAGACCATTTTACAATTTGGGCCCAAGTTAGAAGCAGAGCCTAAGGTGTAAATTATTGATAGTCCATATCTCGGAAACTATAAGAGATAATGCAATTTCGCAACCGGCAATGTAATTAGCATGCCGAATATCACTTGGAATATGAATTGGGACGAAATCGCCAATAGATAAGACCATTTTACAATTTGGGCCCAAGTTAGAAGCAGAGCCTAAGGTGTAAATTATCGATAGTCCATATCTCGGAAACTATAAGAGATAATGCAATTTGGCAACCGGCAATGTAATTAGCATGCCGAATATTACTTGGAATGTGAATTGGAACGAAATCGCCAATAGATAAGACCATTTTACAATTTGGGCCCAAGTTAGAAGCAGAGCCTAAGGTGTAAATTATCGATAGTCCATATCTCGGAAACTATAAGAGATAATGCAATTTGGCAACCGGCAATATAATTAGCATGCCGAATATTACTTGGAATGTGAATTGGAACGAAATCGCCAATAGATAAGACCATTTTACAATTTGGGCCCAAGTTAGAAGCAGAGCCTAAGGTGTAAATTATTGATAGTCCATATCTCGGAAACTATAAGAGATAATGCAATTTCGCAACCGGCAATGTAATTAGCATGCCGAATATTACTTGGAGTGTGAATTGGAACGAAATCGCCAATAGGTAAGACCATTTTACAATTTGGGCCCAAGTTAGAAGCAGAGCCTAAGGTGTAAATTATCGATAGTCCATATCTCGGAAACTATAAGAGATAATGCAATTTGGCAACCGACAATGTAATTAGCATGCCGAATATTACTTGGAATGTGAATTGGAACGAAATCGCCAATAGATAAGACTATTTTACAATTTGGGCCCAAGTTAGAAGCAGAGCCTAAGGTGTAAATTATCGAAAGTCCATATCTCGGAAACTATAAGAGATAATGCAATTTGGCAACCGGCAATGTAATTAGCATGCCGAATATTACTTGGAATGTGAATTGGAACGAAATCGCCAATAGATAAGACCATTTTACAATTTGGGCCCAAGTTAGAAGCAGAGCCTAAGGTGTAAATTATCGATAGTCCATATCTCGGAAACTATAAGAGATAATGCAATTTGACAACCGGCAATGTAATTAGCATGCCGAATATTACTTGGAATGTGAATTGCAACGAAATCGCCAATAGATAAGACAATTTTACAATTTGGGCCCAAGTTAGAAGCAGAGCCTAAGGTGTAAATTATCGATAGTCCATATCTCGGAAACTATAAGAGATAATGCAATTTGGCAACCGGCAATGTAATTAGCATGCCGAATATTACTTGGATTGTGAATTGGAACGAAATCGCCAATAGATAAGACCATTTTACAATTTGGGCCCAAGTTAGAAGCAGAGCCTAAGGTGTAAATTATCGATAGTCCATATCTCGGAAACTATAAGAGATAATGCAATTTCGCAACCGGCAATGTAATTAGCATGCCGAATATCACTTGGAATGTGAATTGGGACGAAATCGCCAATAGATAAGACCATTTTACAATTTGGGCCCAAGTTAGAAGCAGAGCCTAAGGTGTAAATTATCGATAGTCCGTATCTCGGAAACTATAAGAGATAATGCAATTTGGCAACCGGCAATGTAATTAGCATGCCGAATATTACTTGGAATGTGAAATGGAACGAAATCGCCAATAGATAAGACCATTTTACAATTTGGGCCCAAGTTAGAAGCAGAGCCTAAGGTGTAAATTATCGATAGTCCATATCTCGGAAACTATAAGAGATAATGCAATTTGGCAACCGGCAATGTAATTAGCATGCCGAATATTACTTGGAATGTGAATTGGAACGAAATCGCTAATAGGTAAGACCATTTTACAATTTGGGCCCAAGTTAGAAGCAGAGCCTAAGGTGTAAATTATCGATAGTCCATATCTCGGAAACTATAAGAGATAATTCAATTTGGCAACCGGCAATGTAATTAGCATGCCGAATATTACTTGGAATGTGAATTGGAACGAAATCGCCAATAGATAAGACCATTTTACAATTTGGGCCCAAGTTAGAAGCAGAGCCTAAGGTGTAAATTATCGATAGTCCATATCTCGGAAACTATAAGAGATAATGCAATTTGGAAACCGGCAATGTAATTAGCATGCCGAATATTACTTGGAATGTGAATTGGAACGAAATCGCCAATAGATAAGACCATTTTACAATTTGGGAGCAAGTTAGAAGCAGAGCCTAAGGTGTAAATTATCGATAGTCCATATCTCGGAAACTATAAGAGATAATGCAATTTGGCAACCGGCAATGTAATTAGCATGCCGAATATTACTTGGAATGTGAATTGGAACGAAATCGCCAATAGATAAGCCCATTTTACAATTTGGGCCCAAGTTAGAAGCAGAGCCTAAGGTGTAAATTATCGATAGTCCATATCTCAGAAACTATAAGAGATAATGCAATTTGGCAACCGGCAATGTAATTAGCATGCCGAATATTACTTGGAATGTGAATTGGAACGAAATCGCCAATAGATAAGACCATTTTACAATTTGGGCCCAAGTTAGAAGCAGAGCCTAAGGTGTAAATTATCATTAGTCCATATCTCGGAAACTATAAGAGATAATGCAATTTCGCAACCGGCAATGTAATTAGCATGCCGAATATCACTTGGAATGTGAATTGGGACGAAATCGCCAATAGATAAGACCATTTTACAATTTGGGCCCAAGTTAGAAGCAGAGCCTAAGGTGTAAATTATCGATAGTCCATATCTCGGAAACTATAAGAGATAATGCAATTTGGCAACCGGCAATGTAATTAGCATGCCGAATATTACTTGGAATGTGAATTGGAACGAAATCGCCAATAGATAATACCATTTTACAATTTGGGCCCAAGTTAGAAGCAGAGCCTAAGGTGTAAATAATCGATAGTCCATATCTCGGAAACTATAAGAGATAATGCAATTTCGCAACCGGCAATGTAATTAGCATGCCGAATATCACTTGGAATGTGAATTGGGACGAAATCGCCAATAGATAAGACCATTTTACAATTTGGGCCCAAGTTAGAAGCAGAGCCTAAGGTGTAAATTATCGATAGTCCATATCTCCGAAACTATAAGAGATAATGCAATTTGGCAACCGGCAATGTAATTAGCATGCCGAATATTACTTGGAATGTGAATTGGAACGAAATCGCCAATAGATAAGACCATTTTACAAATTGGGCCCAAGTTAGAAGCAGAGCCTAAGGAGTAAATTATCGATAGTCCATATCTCGGAAACTATAAGAGATAATGCAATTTGGCAACCGGCAATGTAATTAGCATGCCGAATATTACTTGGAATGTGAATTGGAACGAAATCGCCAATAGGTAAGACCATTTTACAATTTGGGCCCAAGTTAGAAGCAGAGCCTAAGGTGTAAATTATCGATAGTCCATATCTCGGAAACTATAAGAGATAACTCAATTTGGCAACCGGCAATGCAATTAGCATGCCGAATATTACTTGGAATGTGAATTGGAACGAAATCGCCAATAGATAAGACCATTTTACAATTTGGGCCCAAGTTAGAAGCAGAGCCTAAGGTGTAAATTATCGATAGTCCATATCTCGGAAACTATAAGAGATAATGCAATTTGGCAACCGGCAATGTAATTAGCATGCCGAATATTACTTGGAATGTGAATTGGAACGAAATCGCCAATAGATAAGACCATTTTACAATTTGGGCCCAAGTTAGAAGCAGAGCCTAAGGTGTAAATTATCGATAGTCCATATCTCGGAAACTATAAGAGATAATGCAATTTGGCAACCGGCAATGTAATTAGCATGCCGAATATTACTAGAATGTGAATTGGAACGAAATCGCCAATAGATAATACCATTTTACAATTTGGGCCCAAGTTAGAAGCAGAGCCAAAGGTGTAAATAATCGATAGTCCATATCTCGGAAACTATAAGAGATAATGCAATTTCGCAACCGGCAATGTAATTAGCATGCCGAATATCACTTGGAATGTGAATTGGGACGAAATCGCCAATAGATAAGACCATTTTACAATTTGGGCCCAAGTTAGAAGCAGAGCCTAAGGTGTAAATTATCGATAGTCCATATCTCGGAAACTATAAGAGATAATTCAATTTGGCAACCGGCAATGTAATTAGCATGCCGAATATTACTTGGAATGTGAATTGGAACGAAATCGCCAATAGATAAGACCATTTTACAATTTGGGCCCAAGTTAGAAGCAGAGCCTAAGGTGTAAATTATCGATAGTCCATATCTCGGAAACTATAAGAGATAATGCAATTTGGCAACCGGCAATGTAATTAGCATGCCGAATATTACTTGGAATGTGAATTGGAACGAAATCGCCAATAGATAAGACCATTTTACAATTTGGGCCCAAGTTAGAAGCAGAGCCTAAGGTGTAAATTATCGATAGTCCATATCTCGGAAACTATAAGAGATAATGCAATTTGGCAACCGGCAATGTAATTAGCATGCCGAATATTACTTGGAATGTGAATTGGAACGAAATCGCCAATAGATAAGACCATTTTACAATTTGGGCCCAAGTTAGAAGCAGAGCCTAAGGTGTAAATTATCGATAGTCCATATCTCGGAAACTATAAGAGATAATGCAATTTGGCAACCGGCAATGTAATTAGCATGCCGAATATTACTTGGAATGTGAATTGGAACGAAATCGCCAATAGATAATACCATTTTACAATTTGGGCCCAAGTTAGAAGCAGAGCCTAAGGTGTAAATTATCGATAGTCCATATCTCGGAAACTATAAGAGATAATGCAATTTGGCAACCGGCAATGTAATTAGCATGCCGAATATTACTTGGAATGTGAATTGGAACGAAATCGCCAATAGATAAGACCATTTTACAATTTGGGCCCAAGTTAGAAGCAGAGCCTAAGGTGTAAATTATTGATAGTCCATATCTAGGAAACTATAAGAGATAATGCAATTTCGCAACCGGCAATGTAATTAGCATGCCGAATATTACTTGGAATGTGAATTGCAACGAAATCGCCAATAGATAAGACAATTTTACAATTTGGGCCCAAGTTAGAAGCAGAGCCTAAGGTGTAAATTATCGATAGTCCATATCTCGGAAACTATAAGAGATAATGCAATTTGGCAACCGGCAATGTAATTAGCATGCCGAATATTACTTGGAATGTGAATTGCAACGAAATCGCCAATAGATAAGACAATTTTACAATTTGGGCCCAAGTTAGAAGCAGAGCCTAAGATGTAAATTATCGATAGTCCATATCTCGGAAACTATAAGAGATAATGCAATTTTGCAACCGGCAATGTAATTAGCATGCCGAATATTACTTGGAATGTGAATTGCAACGAAATCGCCAATAGATAAGACAATTTTACAATTTGGGCCCAAGTTAGAAGCAGAGCCTAAGGTGTAAATTATCGATAGTCCATATCTCGGAAACTATAAGAGATAATGCAATTTGGCAACCGGCAATGTAATTAGCATGCCGAATATTACTTGGAATGTGAATTGGAACGAAATCGCCAATAGATAAGTCCATTTTACAATTTGGGCCCAAGTTAGAAGCAGAGCCTAAGGTGTAAATTATTGATAGTCCATATCTCGGAAACTATAAGAGATAATGCAATTTCGCAACCGGCAATGTAATTAGCATGCCGAATATCACTTGGAATGTGAATTGGGACGAAATCGCCAATAGATAAGACCATTTTACAATTTGGGCCCAAGTTAGAAGCAGAGCCTAAGGTGTAAATTATCGATAGTCCATATCTCGGAAACTATAAGAGATAATGCAATTTGGCAACCGGCAATGTAATTAGAATGCCGTATATTACTTGGAATGTGAATTGGAACGAAATCGCCAATAGATAAGACCATTTTACAATTTGGGAGCAAGTTAGAAGCAGAGCCTAAGGTGTAAATTATCGATAGTCCATATCTCGGAAACTATAAGAGATAATGCAATTTGACAACCGGCAATGTAATTAGCATGCCGAATATTACTTGGAATGTGAATTGGAACGAAATCGCCAATAGATAAGACCATTTTACAATTTGGGCCCAAGTTAGAAGCAGAGCCTAAGGAGTAAATTATCGATAGTCCATATCTCGGAAACTATAAGAGATAATGCAATTTGGCAACCGGCAATGTAATTAGCATGCCGAATATTACTTGGAATGTGAATTGGAACGAAATCGCCAATAGGTAAGACCATTTTACAATTTGGGCCCAAGTTAGAAGCAGAGCCTAAGGTGTAAATTATCGATAGTCCATATCTCGGAAACTATAAGAGATAATTCAATTTGGCAACCGGCAATGTAATTAGCATGCCGAATATTACTTGGAATGTGAATTGGAACGAAATCGCCAATAGATAAGACCATTTTACAATTTGGGCCCAAGTTAGAAGCAGAGCCTAAGGTGTAAATTATCGATAGTCCATATCTCGGAAACTATAAGAGATAATGCAATTTGGCAACCGGCAATGTAATTAGCATGCCGAATATTACTTGGAATGTGAATTGGAACGAAATCGCCAATAGATAAGACCATTTTACAATTTGGGCCCAAGTTAGAAGCAGAGCCTAAGGTGTAAATTATCGATAGTCCATATCTCGGAAACTATAAGAGATAATGCAATTTGGCAACCGGCAATGTAATTAGCATGCCGAATATTACTTGGAATGTGAATTGGAACGAAATCGCCAATAGATAAGACCATTTTACAATTTGGGCCCAAGTTAGAAGCAGAGCCTATGGTGTAAATTATCGATAGTCCATATCTCGGAAAGTATAAGAGATAATGCAATTTGGCAACCGGCAATGTAATTAGCATGCCGAATATTACTTGGAATGTGAATTGGAACGAAATCGCCAATAGATAAGACCATTTTACAATTTGGGCCCAAGTTAGAAGCAGAGCCTAAGGTGTAAATTATTGATAGTCCATATCTAGGAAACTATAAGAGATAATGCAATTTCGCAACCGGCAATGTAATTAGCATGCCGAATATTACTTGGAATGTGAATTGCAACGAAATCGCCAATAGATAAGACAATTTTACAATTTGGGCCCAAGTTAGAAGCAGAGCCTAAGGTGTAAATTATCGATAGTCCATATCTCGGAAACTATAAGAGATAATGCAATTTGGCAACCGGCAATGTAATTAGCATGCCGAATATTACTTGGAATGTGAATTGTAACGAAATCGCCAATAGATAAGACAATTTTACAATTTGGGCCCAAGTTAGAAGCAGAGCCTAAGGTGTAAATTATCGATAGTCCATATCTCGGAAACAATAAGAGATAATGCAATTTTGCAACCGGCAATGTAATTAGCATGCCGAATATTACTTGGAATGTGAATTGGAACGAAATCGCCAATAGATAAGACCATTTTACAATTTGGGCCCAAGTTAGAAGCAGAGCCTATGGTGTAAATTATCGATAGTCCATATCTCGGAAACTATAAGAGATAATGCAATTTGGCAACCGGCAATGTAATTAGCATGCCGAATATTACTTGGAATGTGAATTGGAACGAAATCGCCAATAGATAAGACCATTTTACAATTTGGGCCCAAGTTAGAAGCAGAGCCTAAGGTGTAAATTATTGATAGTCCATATCTAGGAAACTATAAGAGATAATGCAATTTCGCAACCGGCAATGTAATTAGCATGCCGAATATTACTTGGAATGTGAATTGCAACGAAATCGCCAATAGATAAGACAATTTTACAATTTGGGCCCAAGTTAGAAGCAGAGCCTAAGGTGTAAATTATCGATAGTCCATATCTCGGAAACTATAAGAGATAATGCAATTTGGCAACCGGCAATGTAATTAGCATGCCGAATATTACTTGGAATGTGAATTGCAACGAAATCGCCAATAGATAAGACAATTTTACAATTTGGGCCCAAGTTAGAAGCAGAGCCTAAGGTGTAAATTATCGATAGTCCATATCTCGGAAACTATAAGAGATAATACAATTTCGCAACCGGCAATGTAATTAGCATGCCGAATATCACTTGGAATGTGAATTGGGACGAAATCGCCAATAGATAAGACCATTTTACAATTTGGGCCCAAGTTAGAAGCAGAGCCTAAGGTGTAAATTATCGATAGTCCGTATCTCGGAAACTATAAGAGATAATGCAATTTGGCAACCGGCAATGTAATTAGCATGCCGAATATTACTTGGAATGTGAATTGGAACGAAATCGCCAATAGATAAGACCATTTTACAATTTGGGCCCAAGTTAGAAGCAGAGCCTAAGGTGTAAATTATCGATAGTCCGTATCTCGGAAACTATAAGAGATAATGCAATTTGGCAACCGGCAATGTAATTAGCATGCCGAATATTACTTGGAATGTGAATTGGAACGAAATCGCCAATAGGTAAGACCATTTTACAATTTGGGCCCAAGTTAGAAGCAGAGCCTAAGGTGTAAATTATCGATAGTCCATATCTCGGAAACTATAAGAGATAATTCAATTTGGCAACCGGCAATGTAATTAGCATGCCGAATATTACTTGGAATGTGAATTGGAACGAAATCGCCAATAGATAAGACCATTTTACAATTTGGGCCCCAGTTAGAAGCAGAGCCTAAGGTGTAAATTATCGATAGTCCATATCTCGGAAACTATAAGAGATAATGCAATTTGGCAACCGGCAATGTAATTAGCATGCCGAATATTACTTGGAATGTGAGTTGGAACGAAATCGCCAATAGATAAGACCATTTTACAATATGGGAGCAAGTTAGAAGCAGAGCCTAAGGTGTAAATTATCGATAGTCCATATCTCGGAAACTATAAGACATAATGCAATTTGGCAACCGGCAATGTAATTAGCATGCCGAATATTACTTGGAATGTGAATTGGAACGAAATCGCCAATAGATAAGACCATTTTACAATTTGGGCCCAAGTTAGAAGCAGAGCCTAAGGTGTAAATTATTGATAGTCCATATCTCGGAAACTATAAGAGATAATGCAATTTCGCAACCGGCAATGTAATTAGCATGCCGAATATCACTTGGAATGTGAATTGGGACGAAATCGCCAATAGATAAGACCATTTTACAATTTGGGCCCAAGTTAGAAGCAGAGCCTAAGGTGTAAATTATCGATAGTCCATATCTCGGAAACTATAAGAGATAATGCAATTTGGCAACCGGCAATGTAATTATAATGCCGAATATTACTTGGAATGTGAATTGGAACGAAATCGCCAATAGATAAGACCATTTTACAATTTGGGAGCAAGTTAGAAGCAGAGCCTAAGGTGTAAATTATCGATAGTCCATATCTCGGAAACTATAAGAGATAATGCAATTTGGCAACCGGCAATGTAATTAGCTTGCCGAATATTACTTGGAATGTGAATTGGAACGAAATCGCCAATAGATAAGACCATTTTACAATTTGGGCCCAAGTTAGAAGCAGAGCCTAAGGTGTAAATTATTGATAGTCCATATCTCGGAAACTATAAGTGATAATGCAATTTCGCAACCGGCAATGTAATTAGCATGCCGAATATTACTTGGAGTGTGAATTGGAACGAAATCGCCAATAGGTAAGACCATTTTACAATTTGGGCCCAAGTTAGAAGCAGAGCCTAAGGTGTAAATTATCGATAGTCCATATCTCGGAAAATATAAGAGATAATGCAATTTTGCTACCGGCAATGTAATTAGCATGCCGAATATTACTTGGAATGTGAATTGGAACGAAATCGCCAATAGATAAGACCATTTTACAATTTGGGCCCAAGTTAGAAGCAGAGCCTAAGGTGTAAATTATTGATAGTCCATATCTCGGAAACTATAAGAGATAATACAATTTCGCAACCGGCAATGTAATTAGCATGCCGAATATCACTTGGAATGTGAATTGGGACGAAATCGCCAATAGATAAGACCATTTTACAATTTGGGCCCAAGTTAGAAGCAGAGCCTAAGGTGTAAATTATCGATAGTCCGTATCTCGGAAACTATAAGAGATAATGCAATTTGGCAACCGGCAATGTAATTAGCATGCCGAATATTACTTGGAATGTGAATTGGAACGAAATCGCCAATAGATAAGACCATTTTACAATTTGGCCCCAAGTTAGAAGCAGAGCCTAAGGTGTAAATTATCGATAGTCCATATCTCGGAAACTATAAGAGATAATGCAATTTGGCAACCGGCAATGTAATTAGCATGCCGAATATTACTTGGAATGTGAATTGGAACGAAATCGCCAATAGGTAAGACCATTTTACAATTTGGGCCCAAGTTAGAAGCAGAGCCTAAGGTGTAAATTATCGATAGTCCATATCTCGGAAACTATAAGAGATAATTCAATTTGGCAACCGGCAATGTAATTAGCATGCCGAATATTACTTGGAATGTGAATTGGAACGAAATCGCCAATAGATAAGACCATTTTACAATTTGGGCCCAAGTTAGAAGCAGAGCCTAAGGTGTAAATTATCGATAGTCCATATCTCGGAAACTATAAGAGATAATGCAATTTGGCAACCGGCAATGTAATTAGCATGCCGAATATTACTTGGAATGTGAATTGGAACGAAATCGCCAATAGATAAGACCATTTTACAATTTGGGAGCAAGTTAGAAGCAGAGCCTAAGGTGTAAATTATCGATAGTCCATATCTCGGAAACTATAAGAGATAACGCAATTTGGCAACCGGCAATGTAATTAGCATGCCGAATATTACTTGGAATGTGAATTGGAACGAAATCGCCAATAGATAAGACCATTTTACAATTTGGGCCCAAGTTAGAAGCAGAGCCTAAGGTGTAAATTATCGATAGTCCATATCTCGGAAACTATAAGAGATAATGCAATTTGGCAACCGGCAATGTAATTAGCATGCCGAATATTACTTGGAATGTGAATTGGAACGAAATCGCCAATAGATAATACCATTTTACAATTTGGGCCCAAGTTAGAAGCAGAGCCTAAGGTGTAAATAATCGATAGTCCATATCTCGGAAACTATAAGAGATAATGCAATTTCGCAACCGGCAATGTAATTAGCATGCCGAATATCACTTGGAATGTGAATTGGGACGAAATCGCCAATAGATAAGACCATTTTACAATTTGGGCCCAAGTTAGAAGCAGAGCCTAAGGTGTAAATTATCGATAGTCCATATCTCGGAAACTATAAGAGATAATGCAATTTGGCAACCGGCAATGTAATTAGCATGCCGAATATTACTTGGAATGTGAATTGGAACGAAATCGCCAATAGATAAGACCATTTTACAATTTGGGCCCAAGTTAGAAGCAGAGCCTAAGGTGTAAATTATCGATAGTCCATATCTCGGAAAATATAAGAGATAATGCAATTTTGCTACCGGCAATGTAATTAGCATGCCGAATATTACTTGGAATGTGAATTGGAACGAAATCGCCAATAGATAAGACCATTTTACAATTTGGGCCCAAGTTAGAAGCAGAGCCTAAGGTGTAAATTATCGATAGTCCATATCTCCGAAACTATAAGAGATAATGCAATTTGGCAACCGGCAATGTAATTAGCATGCCGAATATTACTTGGAATGTGAATTGGAACGAAATCGCCAATAGATAATACCATTTTACAATTTGGGCCCAAGTTAGAAGCAGAGCCTAAGGTGTAAATTATTGATAGTCCATATCTCGGAAACTATAAGAGATAATGCAATTTCGCAACCGGCAATGTAATTAGCATGCCGAATATCACTTGGAATGTGAATTGGGACGAAATCGCCAATAGATAAGACCATTTTACAATTTGGGCCCAAGTTAGAAGCAGAGCCTAAGGTGTAAATTATCGATAGTCCATATCTCGGAAACTATAAGAGATAATGCAATTTGGCAACCGGCAATGTAATTAGAATGCCGTATATTACTTGGAATGTGAATTGGAACGAAATCGCCAATAGATAAGACCATTTTACAATTTGGGAGCAAGTTAGAAGCAGAGCCTAAGGTGTAAATTATCGATAGTCCATATCTCGGAAACTATAAGAGATAATGCAATTTGACAACCGGCAATGTAATTAGCATGCCGAATATTACTTGGAATGTGAATTGGAACGAAATCGCCAATAGATAAGACCATTTTACAATTTGGGCCCAAGTTAGAAGCAGAGCCTAAGGAGTAAATTATCGATAGTCCATATCTCGGAAACTATAAGAGATAATGCAATTTGGCAACCGGCAATGTAATTAGCATGCCGAATATTACTTGGAATGTGAATTGGAACGAAATCGCCAATAGGTAAGACCATTTTACAATTTGGGCCCAAGTTAGAAGCAGAGCCTAAGGTGTAAATTATCGATAGTCCATATCTCGGAAACTATAAGAGATAATTCAATTTGGCAACCGGCAATGTAATTAGCATGCCGAATATTACTTGGAATGTGAATTGGAACGAAATCGCCAATAGATAAGACCATTTTACAATTTGGGCCCAAGTTAGAAGCAGAGCCTAAGGTGTAAATTATCGATAGTCCATATCTCGGAAACTATAAGAGATAATGCAATTTGGCAACCGGCAATGTAATTAGCATGCCGAATATTACTTGGAATGTGAATTGGAACGAAATCGCCAATAGATAAGACCATTTTACAATTTGGGCCCAAGTTAGAAGCAGAGCCTAAGGTGTAAATTATCGATAGTCCATATCTCGGAAACTATAAGAGATAATGCAATTTGGCAACCGGCAATGTAATTAGCATGCCGAATATTACTTGGAATGTGAATTGGAACGAAATCGCCAATAGATAAGACCATTTTACAATTTGGGCCCAAGTTAGAAGCAGAGCCTATGGTGTAAATTATCGATAGTCCATATCTCGGAAAGTATAAGAGATAATGCAATTTGGCAACCGGCAATGTAATTAGCATGCCGAATATTACTTGGAATGTGAATTGGAACGAAATCGCCAATAGATAAGACCATTTTACAATTTGGGCCCAAGTTAGAAGCAGAGCCTAAGGTGTAAATTATTGATAGTCCATATCTAGGAAACTATAAGAGATAATGCAATTTCGCAACCGGCAATGTAATTAGCATGCCGAATATTACTTGGAATGTGAATTGCAACGAAATCGCCAATAGATAAGACAATTTTACAATTTGGGCCCAAGTTAGAAGCAGAGCCTAAGGTGTAAATTATCGATAGTCCATATCTCGGAAACTATAAGAGATAATGCAATTTGGCAACCGGCAATGTAATTAGCATGCCGAATATTACTTGGAATGTGAATTGTAACGAAATCGCCAATAGATAAGACAATTTTACAATTTGGGCCCAAGTTAGAAGCAGAGCCTAAGGTGTAAATTATCGATAGTCCATATCTCGGAAACTATAAGAGATAATGCAATTTTGCAACCGGCAATGTAATTAGCATGCCGAATATTACTTGGAATGTGAATTGGAACGAAATCGCCAATAGATAAGACCATTTTACAATTTGGGCCCAAGTTAGAAGCAGAGCCTATGGTGTAAATTATCGATAGTCCATATCTCGGAAACTATAAGAGATAATGCAATTTGGCAACCGGCAATGTAATTAGCATGCCGAATATTACTTGGAATGTGAATTGGAACGAAATCGCCAATAGATAAGACCATTTTACAATTTGGGCCCAAGTTAGAAGCAGAGCCTAAGGTGTAAATTATTGATAGTCCATATCTAGGAAACTATAAGAGATAATGCAATTTCGCAACCGGCAATGTAATTAGCATGCCGAATATTACTTGGAATGTGAATTGCAACGAAATCGCCAATAGATAAGACAATTTTACAATTTGGGCCCAAGTTAGAAGCAGAGCCTAAGGTGTAAATTATCGATAGTCCATATCTCGGAAACTATAAGAGATAATGCAATTTGGCAACCGGCAATGTAATTAGCATGCCGAATATTACTTGGAATGTGAATTGCAACGAAATCGCCAATAGATAAGACAATTTTACAATTTGGGCCCAAGTTAGAAGCAGAGCCTAAGGTGTAAATTATCGATAGTCCATATCTCGGAAACTATAAGAGATAATACAATTTCGCAACCGGCAATGTAATTAGCATGCCGAATATCACTTGGAATGTGAATTGGGACGAAATCGCCAATAGATAAGACCATTTTACAATTTGGGCCCAAGTTAGAAGCAGAGCCTAAGGTGTAAATTATCGATAGTCCGTATCTCGGAAACTATAAGAGATAATGCAATTTGGCAACCGGCAATGTAATTAGCATGCCGAATATTACTTGGAATGTGAATTGGAACGAAATCGCCAATAGATAAGACCATTTTACAATTTGGGCCCAAGTTAGAAGCAGAGCCTAAGGTGTAAATTATCGATAGTCCGTATCTCGGAAACTATAAGAGGTAATGCAATTTGGCAACCGGCAATGTAATTAGCATGCCGAATATTACTTGGAATGTGAATTGGAACGAAATCGCCAATAGGTAAGACCATTTTACAATTTGGGCCCAAGTTAGAAGCAGAGCCTAAGGTGTAAATTATCGATAGTCCATATCTCGGAAACTATAAGAGATAATTCAATTTGGCAACCGGCAATGTAATTAGCATGCCGAATATTACTTGGAATGTGAATTGGAACGAAATCGCCAATAGATAAGACCATTTTACAATTTGGGCCCCAGTTAGAAGCAGAGCCTAAGGTGTAAATTATCGATAGTCCATATCTCGGAAACTATAAGAGATAATGCAATTTGGCAACCGGCAATGTAATTAGCATGCCGAATATTACTTGGAATGTGAGTTGGAACGAAATCGCCAATAGATAAGACCATTTTACAATATGGGAGCAAGTTAGAAGCAGAGCCTAAGGTGTAAATTATCGATAGTCCATATCTCGGAAACTATAAGACATAATGCAATTTGGCAACCGGCAATGTAATTAGCATGCCGAATATTACTTGGAATGTGAATTGGAACGAAATCGCCAATAGATAAGACCATTTTACAATTTGGGCCCAAGTTAGAAGCAGAGCCTAAGGTGTAAATTATTGATAGTCCATATCTCGGAAACTATAAGAGATAATGCAATTTCGCAACCGGCAATGTAATTAGCATGCCGAATATCACTTGGAATGTGAATTGGGACGAAATCGCCAATAGATAAGACCATTTTACAATTTGGGCCCAAGTTAGAAGCAGAGCCTAAGGTGTAAATTATCGATAGTCCATATCTCGGAAACTATAAGAGATAATGCAATTTGGCAACCGGCAATGTAATTAGCATGCCGAATATTACTTGGAATGTGAATTGGAACGAAATCGCCAATAGATAAGACCATTTTACAATTTGGGAGCAAGTTAGAAGCAGAGCCTAAGGTGTAAATTATCGATAGTCCATATCTCGGAAACTATAAGAGATAATGCAATTTGGCAACCGGCAATGTAATTAGCATGCCGAATATTACTTGGAATGTGAATTGGAACGAAATCGCCAATAGATAAGACCATTTTACAATTTGGGCCCAAGTTAGAAGCAGAGCCTAAGGTGTAAATTATTGATAGTCCATATCTCGGAAACTATAAGTGATAATGCAATTTCGCAACCGGCAATGTAATTAGCATGCCGAATATTACTTGGAGTGTGAATTGGAACGAAATCGCCAATAGGTAAGACCATTTTACAATTTGGGCCCAAGTTAGAAGCAGAGCCTAAGGTGTAAATTATCGATAGTCCATATCTCGGAAAATATAAGAGATAATGCAATTTTGCTACCGGCAATGTAATTAGCATGCCGAATATTACTTGGAATGTGAATTGGAACGAAATCGCCAATAGATAAGACCATTTTACAATTTGGGCCCAAGTTAGAAGCAGAGCCTAAGGTGTAAATTATTGATAGTCCATATCTCGGAAACTATAAGAGATAATACAATTTCGCAACCGGCAATGTAATTAGCATGCCGAATATCACTTGGAATGTGAATTGGGACGAAATCGCCAATAGATAAGACCATTTTACAATTTGGGCCCAAGTTAGAAGCAGAGCCTAAGGTGTAAATTATCGATAGTCCGTATCTCGGAAACTATAAGAGATAATGCAATTTGGCAACCGGCAATGTAATTAGCATGCCGAATATTACTTGGAATGTGAATTGGAACGAAATCGCCAATAGATAAGACCATTTTACAATTTGGGCCCAAGTTAGAAGCAGAGCCTAAGGTGTAAATTATCGATAGTCCATATCTCGGAAACTATAAGAGATAATGCAATTTGGCAACCGGCAATGTAATTAGCATGCCGAATATTACTTGGAATGTGAATTGGAACGAAATCGCCAATAGGTAAGACCATTTTACAATTTGGGCCCAAGTTAGAAGCAGAGCCTAAGGTGTAAATTATCGATAGTCCATATCTCGGAAACTATAAGAGATAATTCAATTTGGCAACCGGCAATGTAATTAGCATGCCGAATATTACTTGGAATGTGAATTGGAACGAAATCGCCAATAGATAAGACCATTTTACAATTTGGGCCCAAGTTAGAAGCAGAGCCTAAGGTGTAAATTATCGATAGTCCATATCTCGGAAACTATAAGAGATAATGCAATTTGGCAACCGGCAATGTAATTAGCATGCCGAATATTACTTGGAATGTGAATTGGAACGAAATCGCCAATAGATAAGACCATTTTACAATTTGGGCCCAAGTTAGAAGCAGAGCCTAAGGTGTAAATTATCGATAGTCCATATCTCGGAAACTATAAGAGATAATGCAATTTGGCAACCGGCAATGTAATTAGCATGCCGAATATTACTTGGAATGTGAATTGGAACGAAATCGCCAATAGATAAGACCATTTTACAATTTGGGCCCAAGTTAGAAGCAGAGCCTAAGGTGTAAATTATCGATAGTCCATATCTCGGAAACTATAAGAGATAATGCAATTTGGCAACCGGCAATGTAATTAGCATGCCGAATATTACTTGGAATGTGAATTGGAACGAAATCGCCAATAGATAATACCATTTTACAATTTGGGCCCAAGTTAGAAGCAGAGCCTAAGGTGTAAATAATCGATAGTCCATATCTCGGAAACTATAAGAGATAATGCAATTTCGCAACCGGCAATGTAATTAGCATGCCGAATATCACTTGGAATGTGAATTGGGACGAAATCGCCAATAGATAAGACCATTTTACAATTTGGGCCCAAGTTAGAAGCAGAGCCTAAGGTGTAAATTATCGATAGTCCATATCTCCGAAACTATAAGAGATAATGCAATTTGGCAACCGGCAATGTAATTAGCATGCCGAATATTACTTGGAATGTGAATTGGAACGAAATCGCCAATAGATAATACCATTTTACAATTTGGGCCCAAGTTAGAAGCAGAGCCTAAGGTGTAAATAATCGATAGTCCATATCTCGGAAACTATAAGAGATAATGCAATTTCGCAACCGGCAATGTAATTAGCATGCCGAATATCACTTAGAATGTGAATTGGGACGAAATCGCCAATAGATAAGACCATTTTACAATTTGGGCCCAAGTTAGAAGCAGAGCCTAAGGTGTAAATTATCGATAGTCCATATCTCCGAAACTATAAGAGATAATGCAATTTGGCAACCGGCAATGTAATTAGCATGCCGAATATTACTTGGAATGTGAATTGGAACGAAATCGCCAATAGATAAGACCATTTTACAATTTGGGCCCAAGTTAGAAGCAGAGCCTAAGGAGTAAATTATCGATAGTCCATATCTCGGAAACTATAAGAGATAATGCAATTTGGCAACCGGCAATGTAATTAGCATGCCGAATATTACTTGGAATGTGAATTGGAACGAAATCGCCAATAGGTAAGACCATTTTACAATTTGGGCCCAAGTTAGAAGCAGAGCCTAAGGTGTAAATTATCGATAGTCCATATCTCGGAAACTATAAGAGATAATTCAATTTGGCAACCGGCAATGTAATTAGCATGCCGAATATTACTTGGAATGTGAATTGGAACGAAATCGCCAATAGATAAGACCATTTTACAATTTGGGCCCAAGTTAGAAGCAGAGCCTAAGGTGTAAATTATCGATAGTCCATATCTCGGAAACTATAAGAGATAATGCAATTTGGCAACCGGCAATGTAATTAGCATGCCGAATATTACTTGGAATGTGAATTGGAACGAAATCGCCAATAGATAAGACCATTTTACAATTTGGGCCCAAGTTAGAAGCAGAGCCTAAGGTGTAAATTATCGATAGTCCATATCTCGGAAACTATAAGAGATAATGCAATTTGGCAACCGGCAATGTAATTAGCATGCCGAATATTACTTGGAATGTGAATTGGAACGAAATCGCCAATAGATAAGACCATTTTACAATTTGGGCCCAAGTTAGAAGCAGAGCCTATGGTGTAAATTATCGATAGTCCATATCTCGGAAACTATAAGAGATAATGCAATTTGGCAACCGGCAATGTAATTAGCATGCCGAATATTACTTGGAATGTGAATTGGAACGAAATCGCCAATAGATAAGACCATTTTACAATTTGGGCCCAAGTTAGAAGCAGAGCCTAAGGTGTAAATTATTGATAGTCCATATCTCGGAAACTATAAGAGATAATGCAATTTCGCAACCGGCAATGTAATTAGCATGCCGAATATTACTTGGAATGTGAATTGCAACGAAATCGCCAATAGATAAGACAATTTTACAATTTGGGCCCAAGTTAGAAGCAGAGCCTAAGGTGTAAATTATCGATAGTCCATATCTCGGAAACTATAAGAGATAATGCAATTTGGCAACCGGCAATGTAATTAGCATGCCGAATATTACTTGGAATGTGAATTGCAACGAAATCGCCAATAGATAAGACAATTTTACAATTTGGGCCCAAGTTAGAAGCAGAGCCTAAGGTGTAAATTATCGATAGTCCATATCTCGGAAACTATAAGAGATAATGCAATTTTGCAACCGGCAATGTAATTAGCATGCCGAATATTACTTGGAATGTGAATTGGAACGAAATCGCCAATAGATAAGACCATTTTACAATTTGGGCCCAAGTTAGAAGCAGAGCCTAAGGTGTAAATTATCGATAGTCCGTATCTCGGAAACTATAAGAGATAATGCAATTTGGCAACCGGCAATGTAATTAGCATGCCGAATATTACTTGGAATGTGAATTGGAACGAAATCGCCAATAGATAAGACCATTTTACAATTTGGGCCCAAGTTAGAAGCAGAGCCTAAGGTGTAAATTATCGATAGTCCGTATCTCGGAAACTATAAGAGATAATGCAATTTGGCAACCGGCAATGTAATTAGCATGCCGAATATTACTTGGAATGTGAATTGGAACGAAATCGCCAATATGTAAGACCATTTTACAATTTGGGCCCAAGTTAGAAGCAGAGCCTAAGGTGTAAATTATCGATAGTCCATATCTCGGAAACTATAAGAGATAATTCAATTTGGCAACCGGCAATGTAATTAGCATGCCGAATATTACTTGGAATGTGAATTGGAACGAAATCGCCAATAGATAAGGCCATTTTACAATTTGGGCCCAAGTTAGAAGCAGAGCCTAAGGTGTAAATTATCGATAGTCCATATCTCGGAAACTATAAGAGATAATGCAATTTGGCAACCGGCAATGTAATTAGCATGCCGAATATTACTTGGAATGTGAATTGGAACGAAATCGCCAATAGATAAGACCATTTTACAATATGGGAGCAAGTTAGAAGCAGAGCCTAAGGTGTAAATTATCGATAGTCCATATCTCGGAAACTATAAGAGATAATGCAATTTGGCAACCGGCAATGTAATTAGCATGCCGAATATTACTTGGAATGTGAATTGGAACGAAATCGCCAATAGATAAGACCATTTTACAATTTGGGCCCAAGTTAGAAGCAGAGCCTATGGTGTAAATTATCGATAGTCCATATCTCGGAAACTATAAGAGATAATGCAATTTGGCAACCGGCAATGTAATTAGCATGCCGAATATTACTTGGAATGTGAATTGGAACGAAATCGCCAATAGATAAGACCATTTTACAATTTGGGCCCAAGTTAGAAGCAGAGCCTAAGGTGTAAATTATCGATAGTCCATATCTCGGAAACTATAAGAGATAATGCAATTTGGCAACCGGCAATGTAATTAGCATGCCGAATATTACTTGGAATGTGAATTGGAACGAAATCGCCAATAGATAAGACCATTTTACAATTTGGGCCCAAGTTAGAAGCAGAGCCTATGGTGTAAATTATCGATAGTCCATATCTCGGAAACTATAAGAGATAATGCAATTTGGCAACCGGCAATGTAATTAGCATGCCGAATATTACTTGGAATGTGAATTGGAACGAAATCGCCAATAGATAAGACCATTTTACAATTTGGGCCCAAGTTAGAAGCAGAGCCTAAGGTGTAAATTATTGATAGTCCATATCTCGGAAACTATAAGAGATAATGCAATTTCGCAACCGGCAATGTAATTAGCATGCCGAATATTACTTGGAATGTGAATTGCAACGAAATCGCCAATAGATAAGACAATTTTACAATTTGGGCCCAAGTTAGAAGCAGAGCCTAAGGTGTAAATTATCGATAGTCCATATCTCGGAAACTATAAGAGATAATGCAATTTGGCAACCGGCAATGTAATTAGCATGCCGAATATTACTTGGAATGTGAATTGCAACGAAATCGCCAATAGATAAGACAATTTTACAATTTGGGCCCAAGTTAGAAGCAGAGCCTAAGGTGTAAATTATCGATAGTCCATATCTCGGAAACTATAAGAGATAATGCAATTTTGCAACCGGCAATGTAATTAGCATGCCGAATATTACTTGGAATGTGAATTGGAACGAAATCGCCAATAGATAAGACCATTTTACAATTTGGGCCCAAGTTAGAAGCAGAGCCTAAGGTGTAAATTATCGATAGTCCGTATCTCGGAAACTATAAGAGATAATGCAATTTGGCAACCGGCAATGTAATTAGCATGCCGAATATTACTTGGAATGTGAATTGGAACGAAATCGCCAATAGATAAGACCATTTTACAATTTGGGCCCAAGTTAGAAGCAGAGCCTAAGGTGTAAATTATCGATAGTCCGTATCTCGGAAACTATAAGAGATAATGCAATTTGGCAACCGGCAATGTAATTAGCATGCCGAATATTACTTGGAATGTGAATTGGAACGAAATCGCCAATATGTAAGACCATTTTACAATTTGGGCCCAAGTTAGAAGCAGAGCCTAAGGTGTAAATTATCGATAGTCCATATCTCGGAAACTATAAGAGATAATTCAATTTGGCAACCGGCAATGTAATTAGCATGCCGAATATTACTTGGAATGTGAATTGGAACGAAATCGCCAATAGATAAGGCCATTTTACAATTTGGGCCCAAGTTAGAAGCAGAGCCTAAGGTGTAAATTATCGATAGTCCATATCTCGGAAACTATAAGAGATAATGCAATTTGGCAACCGGCAATGTAATTAGCATGCCGAATATTACTTGGAATGTGAATTGGAACGAAATCGCCAATAGATAAGACCATTTTACAATATGGGAGCAAGTTAGAAGCAGAGCCTAAGGTGTAAATTATCGATAGTCCATATCTCGGAAACTATAAGAGATAATGCAATTTGGCAACCGGCAATGTAATTAGCATGCCGAATATTACTTGGAATGTGAATTGGAACGAAATCGCCAATAGATAAGACCATTTTACAATTTGGGCCCAAGTTAGAAGCAGAGCCTATGGTGTAAATTATCGATAGTCCATATCTCGGAAACTATAAGAGATAATGCAATTTGGCAACCGGCAATGTAATTAGCATGCCGAATATTACTTGGAATGTGAATTGGAACGAAATCGCCAATAGATAAGTCCATTTTACAATTTGGGCCCAAGTTAGAAGCAGAGCCTAAGGTGTAAATTATTGATAGTCCATATCTCGGAAACTATAAGAGATAATACAATTTCGCAACCGGCAATGTAATTAGCATGCCGAATATCACTTGGAATGTGAATTGGGACGAAATCGCCAATAGATAACACCATTTTACAATTTGGGCCCAAGTTAGAAGCAGAGCCTAAGGTGTAAGTTATCGATAGTCCGTATCTCGGAAACTATAAGAGATAATGCAATTTGGCAACCGGCAATGTAATTAGCATGCCGAATATTACTTGGAATGTGAATTGGAACGAAATCGCCAATAGATAAGACCATTTTACAATTTGGGCCCAAGTTAGAAGCAGAGCCTAAGGTGTAAATTATCGATAGTCCATATCTCGGAAACTATAAGAGATAATGCAATTTGGCAACCGGCAATGTAATTAGCATGCCGAATATTACTTGGAATGTGAATTGGAACGAAATCGCCAATAGATAAGACCATTTTACAATTTGGGCCCAAGTTAGAAGCAGAGCCTATGGTGTAAATTATCGATAGTCCATATCTCGGAAACTATAAGAGATAATGCAATTTGGCAACCGGCAATGTAATTAGCATGCCGAATATTACTTGGAATGTGAATTGGAACGAAATCGCCAATAGATAAGACCATTTTACAATTTGGGCCCAAGTTAGAAGCAGAGCCTAAGGTGTAAATTATCGATAGTCCATATCTCGGAAACTATAAGAGATAATGCAATTTGGCAACCGGCAATGTAATTAGCATGCCGAATATTACTTGGAATGTGAATTGGAACGAAATCGCCAATAGATAAGACCATTTTACAATTTGGGCCCAAGTTAGAAGCAGAGCCTAAGGTGTAAATTATCGATAGTCCATATCTCGGAAACTATAAGAGATAATGCAATTTTGCAACCGGCAATGTAATTAGCATGCCGAATATTACTTGGAATGTGAATTGGAACGAAATCGCCAATAGATAAGACCATTTTACAATTTGGGCCCAAGTTAGAAGCAGAGCCTAAGGTGTAAATTATTGATAGTCCATATCTCGGAAACTATAAGAGATAATACAATTTCGCAACCGGCAATGTAATTAGCATGCCGAATATCACTTGGAATGTGAATTGGGATGAAATCGCCAATAGATAAGACCATTTTACAATTTGGGCCCAAGTTAGAAGCAGAGCCTAAGGTGTAAATTATCGATAGTCCGTATCTCGGAAACTATAAGAGATAATGCAATTAGGCAACCGGCAATGTAATTAGCATGCCGAATATTACTTGGAATGTGAATTGGAACGAAATCGCCAATAGATAAGACCATTTTACAATTTGGGCCCAAGTTAGAAGCAGAGCCTAAGGTGTAAATTATCGATAGTCCTTATCTCGGAAACTATAAGAGATAATGCAATTTGGCAACCGGCAATGTAATTAGCATGCCGAATATTACTTGGAATGTGAATTGGAACGAAATCGCCAATAGGTAAGACCATTTTACAATTTGGGCCCAAGTTAGAAGCAGAGCCTAAGGTGTAAATTATCGATAGTCCATATCTCGGAAACTATAAGAGATAATTCAATTTGGCAACCGGCAATGTAATTAGCATGCCGAATATTACTTGGAATGTGAATTGGAACGAAATCGCCAATAGATAAGACCATTTTACAATTTGGGCCCAAGTTAGAAGCAGAGCCTAAGGTGTAAATTATCGATAGTCCATATCTCGGAAACTATAAGAGATAATGCAATTTGGCAACCGGCAATGTAATTAGCATGCCGAATATTACTTGGAATGTGAATTGGAACGAAATCGCCAATAGATAAGACCATTTTACAATATGGGAGCAAGTTAGAAGCAGAGCCTAAGGTGTAAATTATCGATAGTCCATATCTCGGAAACTATAAGAGATAATGCAATTTGGCAACCGGCAATGTAATTAGCATGCCGAATATTACTTGGAATGTGAATTGGAACGAAATCGCCAATAGATAAGACCATTTTACAATTTGGGCCCAAGTTAGAAGCAGAGCCTATGGTGTAAATTATCGATAGTCCATATCTCGGAAACTATAAGAGATAATGCAATTTGGCAACCGGCAATGTAATTAGCATGCCGAATATTACTTGGAATGTGAATTGGAACGAAATCGCCAATAGATAAGTCCATTTTACAATTTGGGCCCAAGTTAGAAGCAGAGCCTAAGGTGTAAATTATTGATAGTCCATATCTCGGAAACTATAAGAGATAATGCAATTTCGCAACCGGCAATGTAATTAGCATGCCGAATATCACTTGGAATGTGAATTGGGACGAAATCGCCAATAGATAAGACCATTTTACAATTTGGGCCCAAGTTAGAAGCAGAGCCTAAGGTGTAAATTATCGATAGTCCATATCTCGGAAACTATAAGAGATAATGCAATTTGGCAACCGGCAATGTAATTATAATGCCGAATATTACTTGGAATGTGAATTGGAATGAAATCGCCAATAGATAAGACCATTTTACAATTTGGGAGCAAGTTAGAAGCAGAGCCTAAGGTGTAAATTATCGATAGTCCATATCTCGGAAACTATAAGAGATAATGCAATTTGGCAACCGGCAATGTAATTAGCATGCCGAATATTACTTGGAATGTGAATTGGAACGAAATCGCCAATAGATAAGACCATTTTACAATTTGGGCCCAAGTTAGAAGCAGAGCCTAAGGTGTAAATTATTGATAGTCCATATCTCGGAAACTATAAGAGATAATGCAATTTCGCAACCGGCAATGTAATTAGCATGCCGAATATTACTTGGAGTGTGAATTGGAACGAAATCGCCAATAGGTAAGACCATTTTACAATTTGGGCCCAAGTTAGAAGCAGAGCCTAAGGTGTAAATTATCGATAGTCCATATCTCGGAAAATATAAGAGATAATGCAATTTTGCTACCGGCAATGTAATTAGCATGCCGAATATTACTTGGAATGTGAATTGGAACGAAATCGCCAATAGATAAGACCATTTTACAATTTGGGCCCAAGTTAGAAGCAGAGCCTAAGGTGTAAATTATTGATAGTCCATATCTCGGAAACTATAAGAGATAATACAATTTCGCAACCGGCAATGTAATTAGCATGCCGAATATCACTTGGAATGTGAATTGGGACGAAATCGCCAATAGATAAGACCATTTTACAATTTGGGCCCAAGTTAGAAGCAGAGCCTAAGGTGTAAATTATCGATAGTCCGTATCTCGGAAACTATAAGAGATAATGCAATTTGGCAACCGGCAATGTAATTAGCATGCCGAATATTACTTGGAATGTGAATTGGAACGAAATCGCCAATAGATAAGACCATTTTACAATTTGGGCCCAAGTTAGAAGCAGAGCCTAAGGTGTAAATTATCGATAGTCCATATCTCGGAAACTATAAGAGATAATGCAATTTGGCAACCGGCAATGTAATTAGCATGCCGAATATTACTTGGAATGTGAATTGGAACGAAATCGCCAATAGGTAAGACCATTTTACAATTTGGGCCCAAGTTAGAAGCAGAGCCTAAGGTGTAAATTATCGATAGTCCATATCTCGGAAACTATAAGAGATAATTCAATTTGGCAACCGGCAATGTAATTAGCATGCCGAATATTACTTGGAATGTGAATTGGAACGAAATCGCCAACAGATAAGACCATTTTACAATTTGGGCCCAAGTTAGAAGCAGAGCCTAAGGTGTAAATTATCGATAGTCCATATCTCGGAAACTATAAGAGATAATGCAATTTGGCAACCGGCAATGTAATTAGCATGCCGAATATTACTTGGAATGTGAATTGGAACGAAATCGCCAATAGATAAGACCATTTTACAATTTGGGAGCAAGTTAGAAGCAGAGCCTAAGGTGTAAATTATCGATAGTCCATATCTCGGAAACTATAAGAGATAATGCAATTTGGCAACCGGCAATGTAATTAGCATGCCGAATATTACTTGGAATGTGAATTGGAACGAAATCGCCAATAGATAAGACCATTTTACAATTTGGGCCCAAGTTAGAAGCAGAGCCTATGGTGTAAATTATCGATAGTCCATATCTCGGAAACTATAAGAGATAATGCAATTTGGCAACCGGCAATGTAATTAGCATGCCGAATATTACTTGGAATGTGAATTGGAACGAAATCGCCAATAGATAAGACCATTTTACAATTTGGGCCCAAGTTAGAAGCAGAGCCTAAGGTGTAAATTATTGATAGTCCATATCTCGGAAACTATAAGAGATAATGCAATTTCGCAACCGGCAATGTAATTAGCATGCCGAATATCACTTGGAATGTGAATTGGGACGAAATCGCCAATAGATAAGACCATTTTACAATTTGGGCCCAAGTTAGAAGCAGAGTCTAAGGTGTAAATTATCGATAGTCCATATCTCGGAAACTATAAGAGATAATGCAATTTGGCAACCGGCAATGTAATTAGAATGCCGAATATTACTTGGAATGTGAATTGGAACGAAATCGCCAATAGATAAGACCATTTTACAATTTGGGAGCAAGTTAGAAGCAGAGCCTAAGGTGTAAATTATCGATAGTCCGTATCTCGGAAACTATAAGAGATAATGCAATTTGGCAACCGGCAATGTAATTAGCATGCCGAATATTACTTGGAATGTGAATTGGAACGAAATCGCCAATAGATAAGACCATTTTACAATTTGGGCCCAAGTTAGAAGCAGAGCCTAAGGTGTAAATTATCGATAGTCCATATCTCGGAAACTATAAGAGATAATGCAATTTGGCAACCGGCAATGTAATTAGCATGCCGAATATTACTTGGAATGTGAATTGGAACGAAATCGCCAATAGGTAAGACCATTTTACAATTTGGGCCCAAGTTAGAAGCAGAGCCTAAGGTGTAAATTATCGATAGTCCATATCTCGGAAACTATAAGAGATAATTCAATTTGGCAACCGGCAATGTAATTAGCATGCCGAATATTACTTGGAATGTGAATTGGAACGAAATCGCCAATAGATAAGACCATTTTACAATTTGGGCCCAAGTTAGAAGCAGAGCCTAAGGTGTAAATTATCGATAGTCCATATCTCGGAAACTATAAGAGATAATGCAATTTGGCAACCGGCAATGTAATTAGCATGCCGAATATTACTTGGAATGTGAATTGGAACGAAATCGCCAATAGATAAGACCATTTTACAATTTGGGAGCAAGTTAGAAGCAGAGCCTAAGGTGTAAATTATCGATAGTCCATATCTCGGAAACTATAAGAGATAATGCAATTTGGCAACCGGCAATGTAATTAGCATGCCGAATATTACTTGGAATGTGAATTGGAACGAAATCGCCAATAGATAAGACCATTTTACAATTTGGGCCCAAGTTAGAAGCAGAGCCTATGGTGTAAATTATCGATAGTCCATATCTCGGAAACTATAAGAGATAATGCAATTTGGCAACCGGCAATGTAATTAGCATGCCGAATATTACTTGGAATGTGAATTGGAACGAAATCGCCAATAGATAAGACCATTTTACAATTTGGGCCCAAGTTAGAAGCAGAGCCTAAGGTGTAAATTATTGATAGTCCATATCTCGGAAACTATAAGAGATAATGCAATTTCGCAACCGGCAATGTAATTAGCATGCCGAATATCACTTGGAATGTGAATTGGGACGAAATCGCCAATAGATAAGACCATTTTACAATTTGGGCCCAAGTTAGAAGCAGAGTCTAAGGTGTAAATTATCGATAGTCCATATCTCGGAAACTATAAGAGATAATGCAATTTGGCAACCGGCAATGTAATTAGAATGCCGAATATTACTTGGAATGTGAATTGGAACGAAATCGCCAATAGATAAGACCATTTTACAATTTGGGAGCAAGTTAGAAGCAGAGCCTAAGGTGTAAATTATCGATAGTCCATATCTCGGAAACTATAAGAGATAATGCAATTTGGCAACCGGCAATGTAATTAGCATGCCGAATATTACTTGGAATGTGAATTGGAACGAAATCGCCAATAGGTAAGACCATTTTACAATTTGGGCCCAAGTTAGAAGCAGAGCCTAAGGTGTAAATTATCGATAGTCCATATCTCGGAAACTATAAGAGATAATTCAATTTGGCAACCGGCAATGTAATTAGCATGCCGAATATTACTTGGAATGTGAATTGGAACGAAATCGCCAATAGATAAGACCATTTTACAATTTGGGCCCAAGTTAGAAGCAGAGCCTAAGGTGTAAATTATCGATAGTCCATATCTCGGAAACTATAAGAGATAATGCAATTTGGCAACCGGCAATGTAATTAGCATGCCGAATATTACTTGGAATGTGAATTGGAACGAAATCGCCAATAGATAAGACCATTTTACAATTTGGGCCCAAGTTAGAAGCAGAGCCTATGGTGTAAATTATCGATAGTCCATATCTCGGAAACTATAAGAGATAATGCAATTTGGCAACCGGCAATGTAATTAGCATGCCGAATATTACTTGGAATGTGAATTGGAACGAAATCGCCAATAGATAAGACCATTTTACAATTTGGGCCCAAGTTAGAAGCAGAGCCTAAGGTGTAAATTATCGATAGTCCATATCTCGGAAACTATAAGAGATAATGCAATTTGGCAACCGGCAATGTAATTAGCATGCCGAATATTACTTGGAATGTGAATTGGAACGAAATCGCCAATAGATAAGACCATCTTACAATTTGGGAGCAAGTTAGAAGCAGAGCCTAAGGTGTAAATTATCGATAGTCCATATCTCGGAAACTATAAGAGATAATGCAATTTGGCAACCGGCAATGTAATTAGCATGCCGAATATTACTTGGAATGTGAATTGGAACGAAATCGCCAATAGATAAGACCATTTTACAATTTGGGCCCAAGTTAGAAGCAGAGCCTATGGTGTAAATTATCGATAGTCCATATCTCGGAAACTATAAGAGATAATGCAATTTGGCAACCGGCAATGTAATTAGCATGCCGAATATTACTTGGAATGTGAATTGGAACGAAATCGCCAATAGATAAGACCATTTTACAATTTGGGCCCAAGTTAGAAGCAGAGCCTAAGGTGTAAATTATTGATAGTCCATATCTCGGAAACTATAAGAGATAATGCAATTTCGCAACCGGCAATGTAATTAGCATGCCGAATATCACTTGGAATGTGAATTGGGACGAAATCGCCAATAGATAAGACCATTTTACAATTTGGGCCCAAGTTAGAAGCAGAGTCTAAGGTGTAAATTATCGATAGTCCATATCTCGGAAACTATAAGAGATAATGCAATTTGGCAACCGGCAATGTAATTAGAATGCCGAATATTACTTGGAATGTGAATTGGAACGAAATCGCCAATAGATAAGACCATTTTACAATTTGGGAGCAAGTTAGAAGCAGAGCCTAAGGTGTAAATTATCGATAGTCCATATCTCGGAAACTATAAGAGATAATGCAATTTGGCAACCGGCAATGTAATTAGCATGCCGAATATTACTTGGAATGTGAATTGGAACGAAATCGCCAATAGGTAAGACCATTTTACAATTTGGGCCCAAGTTAGAAGCAGAGCCTAAGGTGTAAATTATTGATAGTCCATATCTCGGAAACTATAAGAGATAATGCAATTTCGCAACCGGCAATGTAATTAGCATGCCGAATATCACTTGGAATGTGAATTGGGACGAAATCGCCAATAGATAAGACCATTTTACAATTTGGGCCCAAGTTAGAAGCAGAGTCTAAGGTGTAAATTATCGATAGTCCATATCTCGGAAACTATAAGAGATAATGCAATTTGGCAACCGGCAATGTAATTAGAATGCCGAATATTACTTGGAATGTGAATTGGAACGAAATCGCCAATAGATAAGACCATTTTACAATTTGGGAGCAAGTTAGAAGCAGAGCCTAAGGTGTAAATTATCGATAGTCCATATCTCGGAAACTATAAGAGATAATGCAATTTGGCAACCGGCAATGTAATTAGCATGCCGAATATTACTTGGAATGTGAATTGGAACGAAATCGCCAATAGGTAAGACCATTTTACAATTTGGGCCCAAGTTAGAAGCAGAGCCTAAGGTGTAAATTATCGATAGTCCATATCTCGGAAACTATAAGAGATAATTCAATTTGGCAACCGGCAATGTAATTAGCATGCCGAATATTACTTGGAATGTGAATTGGAACGAAATCGCCAATAGATAAGACCATTTTACAATTTGGGCCCAAGTTAGAAGCAGAGCCTAAGGTGTAAATTATCGATAGTCCATATCTCGGAAACTATAAGAGATAATGCAATTTGGCAACCGGCAATGTAATTAGCATGCCGAATATTACTTGGAATGTGAATTGGAACGAAATCGCCAATAGATAAGACCATTTTACAATTTGGGCCCAAGTTAGAAGCAGAGCCTATGGTGTAAATTATCGATAGTCCATATCTCGGAAACTATAAGAGATAATGCAATTTGGCAACCGGCAATGTAATTAGCATGCCGAATATTACTTGGAATGTGAATTGGAACGAAATCGCCAATAGATAAGACCATTTTACAATTTGGGCCCAAGTTAGAAGCAGAGCCTAAGGTGTAAATTATTGATAGTCCATATCTCGGAAACTATAAGAGATAATGCAATTTCGCAACCGGCAATGTAATTAGCATGCCGAATATCACTTGGAATGTGAATTGGGACGAAATCGCCAATAGATAAGACCATTTTACAATTTGGGCCCAAGTTAGAAGCAGAGCCTAAGGTGTAAATTATCGATAGTCCGTATCTCGGAAACTATAAGAGATAATGCAATTTGGCAACCGGCAATGTAATTAGCATGCCGAATATTACTTGGAATGTGAATTGGAACGAAATCGCCAATAGATAAGACCATTTTACAATTTGGGAGCAAGTTAGAAGCAGAGCCTAAGGTGTAAATTATCGATAGTCCATATCTCGGAAACTATAAGAGATAATGCAATTTGGCAACCGGCAATGTAATTAGCATGCCGAATATTACTTGGAATGTGAATTGGAACGAAATCGCCAATAGGTAAGACCATTTTACAATTTGGGCCCAAGTTAGAAGCAGAGCCTAAGGTGTAAATTATCGATAGTCCATATCTCGGAAACTATAAGAGATAATTCAATTTGGCAACCGGCAATGTAATTAGCATGCCGAATATTACTTGGAATGTGAATTGGAACGAAATCGCCAATAGATAAGACCATTTTACAATTTGGGCCCAAGTTAGAAGCAGAGCCTAAGGTGTAAATTATCGATAGTCCATATCTCGGAAACTATAAGAGATAATGCAATTTGGCAACCGGCAATGTAATTAGCATGCCGAATATTACTTGGAATGTGAATTGGAACGAAATCGCCAATAGATAAGACCATTTTACAATTTGGGCCCAAGTTAGAAGCAGAGCCTATGGTGTAAATTATCGATAGTCCATATCTCGGAAACTATAAGAGATAATGCAATTTGGCAACCGGCAATGTAATTAGCATGCCGAATATTACTTGGAATGTGAATTGGAACGAAATCGCCAATAGATAAGACCATTTTACAATTTGGGCCCAAGTTAGAAGCAGAGCCTAAGGTGTAAATTATCGATAGTCCATATCTCGGAAACTATAAGAGATAATGCAATTTGGCAACCGGCAATGTAATTAGCATGCCGAATATTACTTGGAATGTGAATTGGAACGAAATCGCCAATAGATAAGACCATCTTACAATTTGGGAGCAAGTTAGAAGCAGAGCCTAAGGTGTAAATTATCGATAGTCCATATCTCGGAAACTATAAGAGATAATGCAATTTGGCAACCGGCAATGTAATTAGCATGCCGAATATTACTTGGAATGTGAATTGGAACGAAATCGCCAATAGATAAGACCATTTTACAATTTGGGCCCAAGTTAGAAGCAGAGCCTATGGTGTAAATTATCGATAGTCCATATCTCGGAAACTATAAGAGATAATGCAATTTGGCAAACGGCAATGTAATTAGCATGCCGAATATTACTTGGAATGTGAATTGGAACGAAATCGCCAATAGATAAGACCATTTTACAATTTGGGCCCAAGTTAGAAGCAGAGCCTAAGGTGTAAATTATTGATAGTCCATATCTCGGAAACTATAAGAGATAATGCAATTTCGCAACCGGCAATGTAATTAGCATGCCGAATATCACTTGGAATGTGAATTGGGACGAAATCGCCAATAGATAAGACCATTTTACAATTTGGGCCCAAGTTAGAAGCAGAGTCTAAGGTGTAAATTATCGATAGTCCATATCTCGGAAACTATAAGAGATAATGCAATTTGGCAACCGGCAATGTAATTAGAATGCCGAATATTACTTGGAATGTGAATTGGAACGAAATCGCCAATAGATAAGACCATTTTACAATTTGGGAGCAAGTTAGAAGCAGAGCCTAAGGTGTAAATTATCGATAGTCCATATCTCGGAAACTATAAGAGATAATGCAATTTGGCAACCGGCAATGTAATTAGCATGCCGAATATTACTTGGAATGTGAATTGGAACGAAATCGCCAATAGGTAAGACCATTTTACAATTTGGGCCCAAGTTAGAAGCAGAGCCTAAGGTGTAAATTATTGATAGTCCATATCTCGGAAACTATAAGAGATAATGCAATTTCGCAACCGGCAATGTAATTAGCATGCCGAATATCACTTGGAATGTGAATTGGGACGAAATCGCCAATAGATAAGACCATTTTACAATTTGGGCCCAAGTTAGAAGCAGAGTCTAAGGTGTAAATTATCGATAGTCCATATCTCGGAAACTATAAGAGATAATGCAATTTGGCAACCGGCAATGTAATTAGAATGCCGAATATTACTTGGAATGTGAATTGGAACGAAATCGCCAATAGATAAGACCATTTTACAATTTGGGAGCAAGTTAGAAGCAGAGCCTAAGGTGTAAATTATCGATAGTCCATATCTCGGAAACTATAAGAGATAATGCAATTTGGCAACCGGCAATGTAATTAGCATGCCGAATATTACTTGGAATGTGAATTGGAACGAAATCGCCAATAGGTAAGACCATTTTACAATTTGGGCCCAAGTTAGAAGCAGAGCCTAAGGTGTAAATTATCGATAGTCCATATCTCGGAAACTATAAGAGATAATTCAATTTGGCAACCGGCAATGTAATTAGCATGCCGAATATTACTTGGAATGTGAATTGGAACGAAATCGCCAATAGATAAGACCATTTTACAATTTGGGCCCAAGTTAGAAGCAGAGCCTAAGGTGTAAATTATCGATAGTCCATATCTCGGAAACTATAAGAGATAATGCAATTTGGCAACCGGCAATGTAATTAGCATGCCGAATATTACTTGGAATGTGAATTGGAACGAAATCGCCAATAGATAAGACCATTTTACAATTTGGGCCCAAGTTAGAAGCAGAGCCTATGGTGTAAATTATCGATAGTCCATATCTCGGAAACTATAAGAGATAATGCAATTTGGCAACCGGCAATGTAATTAGCATGCCGAATATTACTTGGAATGTGAATTGGAACGAAATCGCCAATAGATAAGACCATTTTACAATTTGGGCCCAAGTTAGAAGCAGAGCCTAAGGTGTAAATTATTGATAGTCCATATCTCGGAAACTATAAGAGATAATGCAATTTCGCAACCGGCAATGTAATTAGCATGCCGAATATCACTTGGAATGTGAATTGGGACGAAATCGCCAATAGATAAGACCATTTTACAATTTGGGCCCAAGTTAGAAGCAGAGCCTAAGGTGTAAATTATCGATAGTCCGTATCTCGGAAACTATAAGAGATAATGCAATTTGGCAACCGGCAATGTAATTAGCATGCCGAATATTACTTGGAATGTGAATTGGAACGAAATCGCCAATAGATAAGACCATTTTACAATTTGGGCCCAAGTTAGAAGCAGAGCCTAAGGTGTAAATTATCGATAGTCCATATCTCGGAAACTATAAGAGATAATGCAATTTGGCAACCGGCAATGTAATTAGCATGCCGAATATTACTTGGAATGTGAATTGGAACGAAATCGCCAATAGGTAAGACCATTTTACAATTTGGGCCCAAGTTAGAAGCAGAGCCTAAGGTGTAAATTATCGATAGTCCATATCTCGGAAACTATAAGAGATAATTCAATTTGGCAACCGGCAATGTAATTAGCATGCCGAATATTACTTGGAATGTGAATTGGAACGAAATCGCCAATAGATAAGACCATTTTACAATTTGGGCCCAAGTTAGAAGCAGAGCCTAAGGTGTAAATTATCGATAGTCCATATCTCGGAAACTATAAGAGATAATGCAATTTGGCAACCGGCAATGTAATTAGCATGCCGAATATTACTTGGAATGTGAATTGGGACGAAATCGCCAATAGATAAGACCATTTTACAATTTGGGAGCAAGTTAGAAGCAGAGCCTAAGGTGTAAATTATCGATAGTCCATATCTCGGAAACTATAAGAGATAATGCAATTTGGCAACCGGCAATGTAATTAGCATGCCGAATATTACTTGGAATGTGAATTGGAACGAAATCGCCAATAGATAAGACCATTTTACAATTTGGGCCCAAGTTAGAAGCAGAGCCTATGGTGTAAATTATCGATAGTCCATATCTCGGAAACTATAAGAGATAATGCAATTTGGCAACCGGCAATGTAATTAGCATGCCGAATATTACTTGGAATGTGAATTGGGACGAAATCGCCAATAGATAAGACCATTTTACAATTTGGGCCCAAGTTAGAAGCAGAGCCTAAGGTGTAAATTATCGATAGTCCATATCTCGGAAACTATAAGAGATAATGCAATTTCGCAACCGGCAATGTAATTAGCATGCCGAATATCACTTGGAATGTGAATTGGGACGAAATCGCCAATAGATAAGACCATTTTACAATTTGGGCCCAAGTTAGAAGCAGAGCCCAAGGTGTAAATTATCGATAGTCCATATCTCGGAAACTATAAGAGATAATGCAATTTGGCAACCGGCAATGTAATTAGCATGCCGAATATTACTTGGAATGTGAATTGGAACGAAATCGCCAATAGATAAGACCATTTTACAATTTGGGCCCAAGTTAGAAGCAGAGCCTAAGGTATAAATTATTGATAGTCCATATCTCGGAAACTATAAGAGATAATGCAATTTCGCAACCGGCAATGTAATTAGCATGCCGAATATTACTTGGAGTGTGAATTGGAACGAAATCGCCAATAGATAAGACCATTTTACAATTTGGGCCCAAGTTAGAAGCAGAGCCTAAGGTGTAAATTATCGATAGTCCATATCTCGGAAACTATAAGAGATAATGCAATTTGGCAACCGGCAATGTAATTAGCATGCCGAATATTACTTGGAATGTGAATTGGAACAAAATCGCCAATAGATAAGACCATTTTACAATTTGGGCCCAAGTTAGAAGCAGAGCCTAAGGTGTAAATTATCGATAGTCCATATCTCGGAAACTATAAGAGATAATGCAATTTGGCAACCGGCAATGTAATTAGCATGCCGAATATCACTTGGAATGTGAATTGGGACGAAATCGCCAATAGATAAGACCATTTTACAATTTGGGCCCAAGTTAGAAGCAGAGTCTAAGGTGTAAATTATCGATAGTCCATATCTCGGAAACTATAAGAGATAATGCAATTTGGCAACCGGCAATGTAATTAGAATGCCGAATATTACTTGGAATGTGAATTGGAACGAAATCGCCAATAGATAAGACCATTTTACAATTTGGGAGCAAGTTAGAAGCAGAGCCTAAGGTGTAAATTATCGATAGTCCATATCTCGGAAACTATAAGAGATAATGCAATTTGGCAACCGGCAATGTAATTAGCATGCCGAATATTACTTGGAATGTGAATTGGAACGAAATCGCCAATAGGTAAGACCATTTTACAATTTGGGCCCAAGTTAGAAGCAGAGCCTAAGGTGTAAATTATTGATAGTCCATATCTCGGAAACTATAAGAGATAATGCAATTTCGCAACCGGCAATGTAATTAGCATGCCGAATATCACTTGGAATGTGAATTGGGACGAAATCGCCAATAGATAAGACCATTTTACAATTTGGGCCCAAGTTAGAAGCAGAGTCTAAGGTGTAAATTATCGATAGTCCATATCTCGGAAACTATAAGAGATAATGCAATTTGGCAACCGGCAATGTAATTAGAATGCCGAATATTACTTGGAATGTGAATTGGAACGAAATCGCCAATAGATAAGACCATTTTACAATTTGGGAGCAAGTTAGAAGCAGAGCCTAAGGTGTAAATTATCGATAGTCCATATCTCGGAAACTATAAGAGATAATGCAATTTGGCAACCGGCAATGTAATTAGCATGCCGAATATTACTTGGAATGTGAATTGGAACGAAATCGCCAATAGGTAAGACCATTTTACAATTTGGGCCCAAGTTAGAAGCAGAGCCTAAGGTGTAAATTATCGATAGTCCATATCTCGGAAACTATAAGAGATAATTCAATTTGGCAACCGGCAATGTAATTAGCATGCCGAATATTACTTGGAATGTGAATTGGAACGAAATCGCCAATAGATAAGACCATTTTACAATTTGGGCCCAAGTTAGAAGCAGAGCCTAAGGTGTAAATTATCGATAGTCCATATCTCGGAAACTATAAGAGATAATGCAATTTGGCAACCGGCAATGTAATTAGCATGCCGAATATTACTTGGAATGTGAATTGGAACGAAATCGCCAATAGATAAGACCATTTTACAATTTGGGCCCAAGTTAGAAGCAGAGCCTATGGTGTAAATTATCGATAGTCCATATCTCGGAAACTATAAGAGATAATGCAATTTGGCAACCGGCAATGTAATTAGCATGCCGAATATTACTTGGAATGTGAATTGGAACGAAATCGCCAATAGATAAGACCATTTTACAATTTGGGCCCAAGTTAGAAGCAGAGCCTAAGGTGTAAATTATTGATAGTCCATATCTCGGAAACTATAAGAGATAATGCAATTTCGCAACCGGCAATGTAATTAGCATGCCGAATATCACTTGGAATGTGAATTGGGACGAAATCGCCAATAGATAAGACCATTTTACAATTTGGGCCCAAGTTAGAAGCAGAGCCTAAGGTGTAAATTATCGATAGTCCGTATCTCGGAAACTATAAGAGATAATGCAATTTGGCAACCGGCAATGTAATTAGCATGCCGAATATTACTTGGAATGTGAATTGGAACGAAATCGCCAATAGATAAGACCATTTTACAATTTGGGAGCAAGTTAGAAGCAGAGCCTAAGGTGTAAATTATCGATAGTCCATATCTCGGAAACTATAAGAGATAATGCAATTTGGCAACCGGCAATGTAATTAGCATGCCGAATATTACTTGGAATGTGAATTGGAACGAAATCGCCAATAGGTAAGACCATTTTACAATTTGGGCCCAAGTTAGAAGCAGAGCCTAAGGTGTAAATTATCGATAGTCCATATCTCGGAAACTATAAGAGATAATTCAATTTGGCAACCGGCAATGTAATTAGCATGCCGAATATTACTTGGAATGTGAATTGGAACGAAATCGCCAATAGATAAGACCATTTTACAATTTGGGCCCAAGTTAGAAGCAGAGCCTAAGGTGTAAATTATCGATAGTCCATATCTCGGAAACTATAAGAGATAATGCAATTTGGCAACCGGCAATGTAATTAGCATGCCGAATATTACTTGGAATGTGAATTGGAACGAAATCGCCAATAGATAACACCATTTTACAATTTGGGCCCAAGTTAGAAGCAGAGCCTATGGTGTAAATTATCGATAGTCCATATCTCGGAAACTATAAGAGATAATGCAATTTGGCAACCGGCAATGTAATTAGCATGCCGAATATTACTTGGAATGTGAATTGGAACGAAATCGCCAATAGATAAGACCATTTTACAATTTGGGCCCAAGTTAGAAGCAGAGCCTAAGGTGTAAATTATCGATAGTCCATATCTCGGAAACTATAAGAGATAATGCAATTTGGCAACCG
Organism: Rhynchophorus ferrugineus; assembly: GCF_030347505.1. NCBI lineage: Eukaryota > Metazoa > Arthropoda > Insecta > Coleoptera > Curculionidae > Rhynchophorus > Rhynchophorus ferrugineus. The sequence continues at coordinate 68,326 of NW_027472927.1, forward strand.
GCAATGTAATTAGCATGCCGAATATTACTTGGAATGTGAATTGGAACGAAATCGCCAATAGATAAGACCATCTTACAATTTGGGAGCAAGTTAGAAGCAGAGCCTAAGGTGTAAATTATCGATAGTCCATATCTCGGAAACTATAAGAGATAATGCAATTTGGCAACCGGCAATGTAATTAGCATGCCGAATATTACTTGGAATGTGAATTGGAACGAAATCGCCAATAGATAAGACCATTTTACAATTTGGGCCCAAGTTAGAAGCAGAGCCTATGGTGTAAATTATCGATAGTCCATATCTCGGAAACTATAAGAGATAATGCAATTTGGCAAACGGCAATGTAATTAGCATGCCGAATATTACTTGGAATGTGAATTGGAACGAAATCGCCAATAGATAAGACCATTTTACAATTTGGGCCCAAGTTAGAAGCAGAGCCTAAGGTGTAAATTATTGATAGTCCATATCTCGGAAACTATAAGAGATAATGCAATTTCGCAACCGGCAATGTAATTAGCATGCCGAATATCACTTGGAATGTGAATTGGGACGAAATCGCCAATAGATAAGACCATTTTACAATTTGGGCCCAAGTTAGAAGCAGAGTCTAAGGTGTAAATTATCGATAGTCCATATCTCGGAAACTATAAGAGATAATGCAATTTGGCAACCGGCAATGTAATTAGAATGCCGAATATTACTTGGAATGTGAATTGGAACGAAATCGCCAATAGATAAGACCATTTTACAATTTGGGAGCAAGTTAGAAGCAGAGCCTAAGGTGTAAATTATCGATAGTCCATATCTCGGAAACTATAAGAGATAATGCAATTTGGCAACCGGCAATGTAATTAGCATGCCGAATATTACTTGGAATGTGAATTGGAACGAAATCGCCAATAGGTAAGACCATTTTACAATTTGGGCCCAAGTTAGAAGCAGAGCCTAAGGTGTAAATTATTGATAGTCCATATCTCGGAAACTATAAGAGATAATGCAATTTCGCAACCGGCAATGTAATTAGCATGCCGAATATCACTTGGAATGTGAATTGGGACGAAATCGCCAATAGATAAGACCATTTTACAATTTGGGCCCAAGTTAGAAGCAGAGTCTAAGGTGTAAATTATCGATAGTCCATATCTCGGAAACTATAAGAGATAATGCAATTTGGCAACCGGCAATGTAATTAGAATGCCGAATATTACTTGGAATGTGAATTGGAACGAAATCGCCAATAGATAAGACCATTTTACAATTTGGGAGCAAGTTAGAAGCAGAGCCTAAGGTGTAAATTATCGATAGTCCATATCTCGGAAACTATAAGAGATAATGCAATTTGGCAACCGGCAATGTAATTAGCATGCCGAATATTACTTGGAATGTGAATTGGAACGAAATCGCCAATAGGTAAGACCATTTTACAATTTGGGCCCAAGTTAGAAGCAGAGCCTAAGGTGTAAATTATCGATAGTCCATATCTCGGAAACTATAAGAGATAATTCAATTTGGCAACCGGCAATGTAATTAGCATGCCGAATATTACTTGGAATGTGAATTGGAACGAAATCGCCAATAGATAAGACCATTTTACAATTTGGGCCCAAGTTAGAAGCAGAGCCTAAGGTGTAAATTATCGATAGTCCATATCTCGGAAACTATAAGAGATAATGCAATTTGGCAACCGGCAATGTAATTAGCATGCCGAATATTACTTGGAATGTGAATTGGAACGAAATCGCCAATAGATAAGACCATTTTACAATTTGGGCCCAAGTTAGAAGCAGAGCCTATGGTGTAAATTATCGATAGTCCATATCTCGGAAACTATAAGAGATAATGCAATTTGGCAACCGGCAATGTAATTAGCATGCCGAATATTACTTGGAATGTGAATTGGAACGAAATCGCCAATAGATAAGACCATTTTACAATTTGGGCCCAAGTTAGAAGCAGAGCCTAAGGTGTAAATTATTGATAGTCCATATCTCGGAAACTATAAGAGATAATGCAATTTCGCAACCGGCAATGTAATTAGCATGCCGAATATCACTTGGAATGTGAATTGGGACGAAATCGCCAATAGATAAGACCATTTTACAATTTGGGCCCAAGTTAGAAGCAGAGCCTAAGGTGTAAATTATCGATAGTCCGTATCTCGGAAACTATAAGAGATAATGCAATTTGGCAACCGGCAATGTAATTAGCATGCCGAATATTACTTGGAATGTGAATTGGAACGAAATCGCCAATAGATAAGACCATTTTACAATTTGGGCCCAAGTTAGAAGCAGAGCCTAAGGTGTAAATTATCGATAGTCCATATCTCGGAAACTATAAGAGATAATGCAATTTGGCAACCGGCAATGTAATTAGCATGCCGAATATTACTTGGAATGTGAATTGGAACGAAATCGCCAATAGGTAAGACCATTTTACAATTTGGGCCCAAGTTAGAAGCAGAGCCTAAGGTGTAAATTATCGATAGTCCATATCTCGGAAACTATAAGAGATAATTCAATTTGGCAACCGGCAATGTAATTAGCATGCCGAATATTACTTGGAATGTGAATTGGAACGAAATCGCCAATAGATAAGACCATTTTACAATTTGGGCCCAAGTTAGAAGCAGAGCCTAAGGTGTAAATTATCGATAGTCCATATCTCGGAAACTATAAGAGATAATGCAATTTGGCAACCGGCAATGTAATTAGCATGCCGAATATTACTTGGAATGTGAATTGGGACGAAATCGCCAATAGATAAGACCATTTTACAATTTGGGAGCAAGTTAGAAGCAGAGCCTAAGGTGTAAATTATCGATAGTCCATATCTCGGAAACTATAAGAGATAATGCAATTTGGCAACCGGCAATGTAATTAGCATGCCGAATATTACTTGGAATGTGAATTGGAACGAAATCGCCAATAGATAAGACCATTTTACAATTTGGGCCCAAGTTAGAAGCAGAGCCTATGGTGTAAATTATCGATAGTCCATATCTCGGAAACTATAAGAGATAATGCAATTTGGCAACCGGCAATGTAATTAGCATGCCGAATATTACTTGGAATGTGAATTGGAACGAAATCGCCAATAGATAAGACCATTTTACAATTTGGGCCCAAGTTAGAAGCAGAGCCTAAGGTGTAAATTATTGATAGTCCATATCTCGGAAACTATAAGAGATAATGCAATTTCGCAACCGGCAATGTAATTAGCATGCCGAATATCACTTGGAATGTGAATTGGGACGAAATCGCCAATAGATAAGACCATTTTACAATTTGGGCCCAAGTTAGAAGCAGAGTCTAAGGTGTAAATTATCGATAGTCCATATCTCGGAAACTATAAGAGATAATGCAATTTGGCAACCGGCAATGTAATTAGAATGCCGAATATTACTTGGAATGTGAATTGAAACGAAATCGCCAATAGATAAGACCATTTTACAATTTGGGAGCAAGTTAGAAGCAGAGCCTAAGGTGTAAATTACCGATAGTCCATATCTCGGAAACTATAAGAGATAATGCAATTTGGCAACCGGCAATGTAATTAGCATGCCGAATATTACTTGGAATGTGAATTGGAACGAAATCGCCAATAGGTAAGACCATTTTACAATTTGGGCCCAAGTTAGAAGCAGAGCCTAAGGTGTAAATTATCGATAGTCCATATCTCGGAAACTATAAGAGATAATTCAATTTGGCAACCGGCAATGTAATTAGCATGCCGAATATTACTTGGAATGTGAATTGGAACGAAATCGCCAATAGATAAGACCATTTTACAATTTGGGCCCAAGTTAGAAGCAGAGCCTAAGGTGTAAATTATCGATAGTCCACATCTCGGAAACTATAAGAGATAATGCAATTTGGCAACCGGCAATGTAATTAGCATGCCGAATATTACTTGGAATATGAATTGGAACGAAATCGCCAATAGATAAGACCATTTTACAATTTGGGAGCAAGTTAGAAGCAGAGCCTAAGGTGTAAATTATCGATAGTCCATATCTCGGAAACTATAAGAGATAATGCAATTTGGCAACCGGCAATGTAATTAGCATGCCGAATATTACTTGGAATGTGAATTGGAACGAAATCGCCAATAGATAAGACCATTTTACAATTTGGGCCCAAGTTAGAAGCAGAGCCTAAGGTGTAAATTATTGATAGTCCATATCTCGGAAACTATAAGAGATAATGCAATTTCGCAACCGGCAATGTAATTAGCATGCCGAATATCACTTGGAATGTGAATTGGGACGAAATCGCCAATAGATAAGACCATTTTACAATTTGGGCCCAAGTTAGAAGCAGAGCCTAAGGTGTAAATTATCGATAGTCCATATCTCGGAAACTATAAGAGATAATGCAATTTGGCAACCGGCAATGTAATTAGCATGCCGAATATTACTTGGAATGTGAATTGGAACGAAATCGCCAATAGATAAGACCATTTTACAATTTGGGCCCAAGTTAGAAGCAGAGCCCAAGGTGTAAATTATCGATAGTCCATATCTCGGAAACTATAAGAGATAATGCAATTTGGCAACCGGCAATGTAATTAGCATGCCGAATATTACTTGGAATGTGAATTGGAACGAAATCGCCAATAGATAAGACCATTTTACAATTTGGGCCCAAGTTAGAAGCAGAGCCTAAGGTATAAATTATTGATAGTCCATATCTCGGAAACTATAAGAGATAATGCAATTTCGCAACCGGCAATGTAATTAGCATGCCGAATATTACTTGGAGTGTGAATTGGAACGAAATCGCCAATAGATAAGACCATTTTACAATTTGGGCCCAAGTTAGAAGCAGAGCCTAAGGTGTAAATTATCGATAGTCCATATCTCGGAAACTATAAGAGATAATGCAATTTGGCAACCGGCAATGTAATTAGCATGCCGAATATTACTTGGAATGTGAATTGGAACAAAATCGCCAATAGATAAGACCATTTTACAATTTGGGCCCAAGTTAGAAGCAGAGCCTAAGGTGTAAATTATCGATAGTCCATATCTCGGAAACTATAAGAGATAATGCAATTTGGCAACCGGCAATGTAATTAGCATGCCGAATATTACTTGGAATGTGAATTGGAACGAAATCGCCAATAGATAAGACCATTTTACAATTTGGGCCCAAGTTAGAAGCAGAGCCTAAGGTGTAAATTATCGATAGTCCATATCTCGGAAACTATAAGAGATAATGCAATTTGGCAAACGGCAATGTAATTAGCATGCCGAATATTACTTGGAATGTGAATTGGAACGAAATCGCCAATAGATAAGACCATTTTACAATTTGGGCCCAAGTTAGAAGCAGAGCCTAAGGTGTAAATTATCGATAGTCCATATCTCGGAAACTATAAGAGATAATGCAATTTGGCAATCGGCAATGTAATTAGCATGCCGAATATTACTTGGAATGTGAATTGGAACGAAATCGCCAATAGATAAGACCATTTTACAATTTGGGCCCAAGTTTGAAGCAGAGCCTATGGTGTAAATTATCGATAGTCCATATCTCGGAAACTATAAGAGATAATGCAATTTCGCAACCGGCAATGTAATTAGCATGCCGAATATTACTTGGAATGTGAATTGGAACGAAATCGCCAATAGATAAGACCATTTTACAATTTGGGCCCAAGTTAGAAGCAGAGCCTAAGGTGTAAATTATTGATAGTCCATATCTCGGAAACTATAAGAGATAATGCAATTTCGCAACCGGCAATGTAATTAGCATGCCGAATATCACTTGGAATGTGAATTGGGACGAAATCGCCAATAGATAAGACCATTTTACAATTTGGGCCCAAGTTAGAAGCAGAGCCTAAGGTGTAAATTATCGATAGTCCATATCTCGGAAACTATAAGAGATAATGCAATTTGGCAACCGGCAATGTAATTAGCATGCCGAATATTACTTGGAATGTGAATTGGAACGAAATCGCCAATAGATAAGACCATTTTACAATTTGGGCCCAAGTTAGAAGCAGAGCCTAAGGTGTAAATTATCGATAGTCCATATCTCGGAAACTATAAGAGATAATGCAATTTGGCAACCGGCAATGTAATTAGCATGCCGAATATTACTTGGAATGTGAATTGGAACGAAATCGCCAATAGATAAGACCATGTTACAATTTGGGCCCAAGTTAGAAGCAGAGCCTAAGGTGTAAATTATCGATAGTCCATATCTCGGAAACTATAAGAGATAATGCAATTTCGCAACCGGCAATGTAATTAGCATGCCGAATATCACTTGGAATATGAATTGGGACGAAATCGCCAATAGATAAGACCATTTTACAATTTGGGCCCAAGTTAGAAGCAGAGCCTAAGGTGTAAATTATCGATAGTCCATATCTCGGAAACTATAAGAGATAATGCAATTTGGCAACCGGCAATGTAATTAGCATGCAGAATATTACTTGGAATGTGAATTGGAACGAAATCGCCAATAGATAAGACCATTTTACAATTTGGGCCCAAGTTAGAAGCAGAGCCTAAGGTGTAAATTATCGATAGTCCATATCTCGGAAACTATAAGAGATAATGCAATTTGGGAACCGGCAATGTAATTAGCATGCCGAATATTACTTGGAATGTGAATTGGAACGAAATCACCAATAGATAAGACCATTTTACAATTTGGGCCCAAGTTAGAAGCAGAGCCTAAGGTGTAAATTATCGATAGTCCGTATCTCGGAAACTATAAGAGATAATGCAATTTGGCAACCGGCAATGTAATTAGCATGCCGAATATTACTTGGAATGTGAATTGGAACGAAATCGCCAATAGATAAGACCATTTTACAATTTGGGCCCAAGTTAGAAGCAGAGCCTAAGGTGTAAATTATCGATAGTCCATATCTCGGAAACTATAAGAGATAATGCAATTTGGCAACCGGCAATGTAATTAGCATGCCGAATATTACTTGGAATGTGAATTGGAACGAAATCGCCAATAGGTAAGACCATTTTACAATTTGGGCCCAAGTTAGAAGCAGAGCCTAAGGTGTAAATTATCGATAGTCCATATCTCGGAAACTATAAGAGATAATTCAATTTGGCAACCGGCAATGTAATTAGCATGCCGAATATTACTTGGAATGTGAATTGGAACGAAATCGCCAATAGATAAGACCATTTTACAATTTGGGCCCAAGTTAGAAGCAGAGCCTAAGGTGTAAATTATCGATAGTCCATATCTCGGAAACTATAAGAGATAATGCAATTTGGCAACCGGCAATGTAATTAGCATGCCGAATATTACTTGGAATGTGAATTGGAACGAAATCGCCAATAGATAAGACCATTTTACAATTTGGGAGCAAGTTAGAAGCAGAGCCTAAGGTGTAAATTATCGATAGTCCATATCTCGGAAACTATAAGAGATAATGCAATTTGGCAACCGGAAATGTAATTAGCATGCCGAATATTACTTGGAATGTGAATTGGAACGAAATCGCCAATAGATAAGACCATTTTACAATTTGGGCCCAAGTTAGAAGCAGAGCCTAAGGTGTAAATTATCGATAGTCCATATCTCGGAAACTATAAGAGATAATGCAATTTGGCAACCGGCAATGTAATTAGCATGCCGAATATTACTTGGAATGTGAATTGGAACGAAATCGCCAATAGATAATACCATTTTACAATTTGGGCCCAAGTTAGAAGCAGAGCCTAAGGTATAAATAATCGATAGTCCATATCTCGGAAACTATAAGAGATAATGCAATTTCGCAACCGGCAATGTAATTAGCATGCCGAATATCACTTGGAATGTGAATTGGGACGAAATCGCCAATAGATAAGACCATTTTACAATTTGGGCCCAAGTTAGAAGCAGAGCCTAAGGTGTAAATTATCGATAGTCCATATCTCCGAAACTATAAGAGATAATGCAATTTGGCAACCGGCAATGTAATTAGCATGCCGAATATTACTTGGAATGTGAATTGGAACGAAATCGCCAATAGATAATACCATTTTACAATTTGGGCCCAAGTTAGAAGCAGAGCCTAAGGTGTAAATAATCGATAGTCCATATCTCGGAAACTATAAGAGATAATGCAATTTCGCAACCGGCAATGTAATTAGCATGCCGAATATCACTTAGAATGTGAATTGGGACGAAATCGCCAATAGATAAGACCATTTTACAATTTGGGCCCAAGTTAGAAGCAGAGCCTAAGGTGTAAATTATCGATAGTCCATATCTCCGAAACTATAAGAGATAATGCAATTTGGCAACCGGCAATGTAATTAGCATGCCGAATATTACTTGGAATGTGAATTGGAACGAAATCGCCAATAGATAAGACCATTTTACAATTTGGGCCCAAGTTAGAAGCAGAGCCTAAGGAGTAAATTATCGATAGTCCATATCTCGGAAACTATAAGAGATAATGCAATTTGGCAACCGGCAATGTAATTAGCATGCCGAATATTACTTGGAATGTGAATTGGAACGAAATCGCCAATAGGTAAGACCATTTTACAATTTGGGCCCAAGTTAGAAGCAGAGCCTAAGGTGTAAATTATCGATAGTCCATATCTCGGAAACTATAAGAGATAATTCAATTTGGCAACCGGCAATGTAATTAGCATGCCGAATATTACTTGGAATGTGAATTGGAACGAAATCGCCAATAGATAAGACCATTTTACAATTTGGGCCCAAGTTAGAAGCAGAGCCTAAGGTGTAAATTATCGATAGTCCATATCTCGGAAACTATAAGAGATAATGCAATTTGGCAACCGGCAATGTAATTAGCATGCCGAATATTACTTGGAATGTGAATTGGAACGAAATCGCCAATAGATAAGACCATTTTACAATTTGGGCCCAAGTTAGAAGCAGAGCCTAAGGTGTAAATTATCGATAGTCCATATCTCGGAAACTATAAGAGATAATGCAATTTGGCAACCGGCAATGTAATTAGCATGCCGAATATTACTTGGAATGTGAATTGGAACGAAATCGCCAATAGATAAGACCATTTTACAATTTGGGCCCAAGTTAGAAGCAGAGCCTATGGTGTAAATTATCGATAGTCCATATCTCGGAAACTATAAGAGATAATGCAATTTGGCAACCGGCAATGTAATTAGCATGCCGAATATTACTTGGAATGTGAATTGGAACGAAATCGCCAATAGATAAGACCATTTTACAATTTGGGCCCAAGTTAGAAGCAGAGCCTAAGGTGTAAATTATTGATAGTCCATATCTCGGAAACTATAAGAGATAATGCAATTTCGCAACCGGCAATGTAATTAGCATGCCGAATATTACTTGGAATGTGAATTGCAACGAAATCGCCAATAGATAAGACAATTTTACGATTTGGGCCCAAGTTAGAAGCAGAGCCTAAGGTGTAAATTATCGATAGTCCATATCTCGGAAACTATAAGAGATAATGCAATTTGGCAACCGGCAATGTAATTAGCATGCCGAATATTACTTGGAATGTGAATTGCAACGAAATCGCCAATAGATAAGACAATTTTACAATTTGGGCCCAAGTTAGAAGCAGAGCCTAAGGTGTAAATTATCGATAGTCCATATCTCGGAAACTATAAGAGATAATGCAATTTTGCAACCGGCAATGTAATTAGCATGCCGAATATTACTTGGAATGTGAATTGGAACGAAATCGCCAATAGATAAGACCATTTTACAATTTGGGCCCAAGTTAGAAGCAGAGCCTAAGGTGTAAATTATCGATAGTCCGTATCTCGGAAACTATAAGAGATAATGCAATTTGGCAACCGGCAATGTAATTAGCATGCCGAATATTACTTGGAATGTGAATTGGAACGAAATCGCCAATAGATAAGACCATTTTACAATTTGGGCCCAAGTTAGAAGCAGAGCCTAAGGTGTAAATTATCGATAGTCCGTATCTCGGAAACTATAAGAGATAATGCAATTTGGCAACCGGCAATGTAATTAGCATGCCGAATATTACTTGGAATGTGAATTGGAACGAAATCGCCAATATGTAAGACCATTTTACAATTTGGGCCCAAGTTAGAAGCAGAGCCTAAGGTGTAAATTATCGATAGTCCATATCTCGGAAACTATAAGAGATAATTCAATTTGGCAACCGGCAATGTAATTAGCATGCCGAATATTACTTGGAATGTGAATTGGAACGAAATCGCCAATAGATAAGGCCATTTTACAATTTGGGCCCAAGTTAGAAGCAGAGCCTAAGGTGTAAATTATCGATAGTCCATATCTCGGAAACTATAAGAGATAATGCAATTTGGCAACCGGCAATGTAATTAGCATGCCGAATATTACTTGGAATGTGAATTGGAACGAAATCGCCAATAGATAAGACCATTTTACAATATGGGAGCAAGTTAGAAGCAGAGCCTAAGGTGTAAATTATCGATAGTCCATATCTCGGAAACTATAAGAGATAATGCAATTTGGCAACCGGCAATGTAATTAGCATGCCGAATATTACTTGGAATGTGAATTGGAACGAAATCGCCAATAGATAAGACCATTTTACAATTTGGGCCCAAGTTAGAAGCAGAGCCTATGGTGTAAATTATCGATAGTCCATATCTCGGAAACTATAAGAGATAATGCAATTTGGCAACCGGCAATGTAATTAGCATGCCGAATATTACTTGGAATGTGAATTGGAACGAAATCGCCAATAGATAAGACCATTTTACAATTTGGGCCCAAGTTAGAAGCAGAGCCTAAGGTGTAAATTATCGATAGTCCATATCTCGGAAACTATAAGAGATAATGCAATTTGGCAACCGGCAATGTAATTAGCATGCCGAATATTACTTGGAATGTGAATTGGAACGAAATCGCCAATAGATAAGACCATTTTACAATTTGGGCCCAAGTTAGAAGCAGAGCCTATGGTGTAAATTATCGATAGTCCATATCTCGGAAACTATAAGAGATAATGCAATTTGGCAACCGGCAATGTAATTAGCATGCCGAATATTACTTGGAATGTGAATTGGAACGAAATCGCCAATAGATAAGACCATTTTACAATTTGGGCCCAAGTTAGAAGCAGAGCCTAAGGTGTAAATTATTGATAGTCCATATCTCGGAAACTATAAGAGATAATGCAATTTCGCAACCGGCAATGTAATTAGCATGCCGAATATTACTTGGAATGTGAATTGCAACGAAATCGCCAATAGATAAGACAATTTTACAATTTGGGCCCAAGTTAGAAGCAGAGCCTAAGGTGTAAATTATCGATAGTCCATATCTCGGAAACTATAAGAGATAATGCAATTTGGCAACCGGCAATGTAATTAGCATGCCGAATATTACTTGGAATGTGAATTGCAACGAAATCGCCAATAGATAAGACAATTTTACAATTTGGGCCCAAGTTAGAAGCAGAGCCTAAGGTGTAAATTTTCGATAGTCCATATCTCGGAAACTATAAGAGATAATGCAATTTTGCAACCGGCAATGTAATTAGCATGCCGAATATTACTTGGAATGTGAATTGGAACGAAATCGCCAATAGATAAGACCATTTTACAATTTGGGCCCAAGTTAGAAGCAGAGCCTAAGGTGTAAATTATCGATAGTCCGTATCTCGGAAACTATAAGAGATAATGCAATTTGGCAACCGGCAATGTAATTAGCATGCCGAATATTACTTGGAATGTGAATTGGAACGAAATCGCCAATAGATAAGACCATTTTACAATTTGGGCCCAAGTTAGAAGCAGAGCCTAAGGTGTAAATTATCGATAGTCCGTATCTCGGAAACTATAAGAGATAATGCAATTTGGCAACCGGCAATGTAATTAGCATGCCGAATATTACTTGGAATGTGAATTGGAACGAAATCGCCAATATGTAAGACCATTTTACAATTTGGGCCCAAGTTAGAAGCAGAGCCTAAGGTGTAAATTATCGATAGTCCATATCTCGGAAACTATAAGAGATAATTCAATTTGGCAACCGGCAATGTAATTAGCATGCCGAATATTACTTGGAATGTGAATTGGAACGAAATCGCCAATAGATAAGGCCATTTTACAATTTGGGCCCAAGTTAGAAGCAGAGCCTAAGGTGTAAATTATCGATAGTCCATATCTCGGAAACTATAAGAGATAATGCAATTTGGCAACCGGCAATGTAATTAGCATGCCGAATATTACTTGGAATGTGAATTGGAACGAAATCGCCAATAGATAAGACCATTTTACAATTTGGGCCCAAGTTAGAAGCAGAGCCTATGGTGTAAATTATCGATAGTCCATATCTCGGAAACTATAAGAGATAATGCAATTTGGCAACCGGCAATGTAATTAGCATGCCGAATATTACTTGGAATGTGAATTGGAACGAAATCGCCAATAGATAAGACCATTTTACAATTTGGGCCCAAGTTAGAAGCAGAGCCTAAGGTGTAAATTATTGATAGTCCATATCTCGGAAACTATAAGAGATAATGCAATTTCGCAACCGGCAATGTAATTAGCATGCCGAATATCACTTGGAATGTGAATTGGGACGAAATCGCCAATAGATAAGACCATTTTACAATTTGGGCCCAAGTTAGAAGCAGAGTCTAAGGTGTAAATTATCGATAGTCCATATCTCGGAAACTATAAGAGATAATGCAATTTGGCAACCGGCAATGTAATTAGAATGCCGAATATTACTTGGAATGTGAATTGGAACGAAATCGCCAATAGATAAGACCATTTTACAATTTGGGAGCAAGTTAGAAGCAGAGCCTAAGGTGTAAATTATCGATAGTCCATATCTCGGAAACTATAAGAGATAATGCAATTTGGCAACCGGCAATGTAATTAGCATGCCGAATATTACTTGGAATGTGAATTGGAACGAAATCGCCAATAGGTAAGACCATTTTACAATTTGGGCCCAAGTTAGAAGCAGAGCCTAAGGTGTAAATTATCGATAGTCCATATCTCGGAAACTATAAGAGATAATTCAATTTGGCAACCGGCAATGTAATTAGCATGCCGAATATTACTTGGAATGTGAATTGGAACGAAATCGCCAATAGATAAGACCATTTTACAATTTGGGCCCAAGTTAGAAGCAGAGCCTAAGGTGTAAATTATCGATAGTCCATATCTCGGAAACTATAAGAGATAATGCAATTTGGCAACCGGCAATGTAATTAGCATGCCGAATATTACTTGGAATGTGAATTGGAACGAAATCGCCAATAGATAAGACCATTTTACAATTTGGGCCCAAGTTAGAAGCAGAGCCTATGGTGTAAATTATCGATAGTCCATATCTCGGAAACTATAAGAGATAATGCAATTTGGCAACCGGCAATGTAATTAGCATGCCGAATATTACTTGGAATGTGAATTGGAACGAAATCGCCAATAGATAAGACCATTTTACAATTTGGGCCCAAGTTAGAAGCAGAGCCTAAGGTGTAAATTATCGATAGTCCATATCTCGGAAACTATAAGAGATAATGCAATTTGGCAACCGGCAATGTAATTAGCATGCCGAATCGCCAATAGGTAAGACCATTTTACAATTTGGGCCCAAGTTAGAAGCAGAGCCTAAGGTGTAAATTATCGATAGTCCATATCTCGGAAACTATAAGAGATAATTCAATTTGGCAACCGGCAATGTAATTAGCATGCCGAATATTACTTGGAATGTGAATTGGAACGAAATCGCCAATAGATAAGACCATTTTACAATTTGGGCCCAAGTTAGAAGCGGAGCCTAAGGTGTAAATTATCGATAGTCCATATCTCGGAAACTATAAGAGATAATGCAATTTGGCAACCGGCAATGTAATTAGCATGCCGAATATTACTTGGAATGTGAATTGGAACGAAATCGCCAATAGATAAGACCATTTTACAATTTGGGCCCAAGTTAGAAGCAGAGCCTAAGGTGTAAATTATCGATAGTCCATATCTCGGAAACTATAAGAGATAATGCAATTTGGCAACCGGCAATGTAATTAGCATGCCGAATATTACTTGGAATGTGAATTGGAACGAAATCGCCAATAGATAAGACCATTTTACAATTTGGGCCCAAGTTAGAAGCAGAGCCTATGGTGTAAATTATCGATAGTCCATATCTCGGAAACTATAAGAGATAATGCAATTTGGCAACCGGCAATGTAATTAGCATGCCGAATATTACTTGGAATGTGAATTGGAACGAAATCGCCAATAGATAAGACCATTTTACAATTTGGGCCCAAGTTAGAAGCAGAGCCTAAGGTGTAAATTATTGATAGTCCATATCTCGGAAACTATAAGAGATAATGCAATTTCGCAACCGGCAATGTAATTAGCATGCCGAATATTACTTGGAATGTGAATTGCAACGAAATCGCCAATAGATAAGACAATTTTACGATTTGGGCCCAAGTTAGAAGCAGAGCCTAAGGTGTAAATTATCGATAGTCCATATCTCGGAAACTATAAGAGATAATGCAATTTGGCAACCGGCAATGTAATTAGCATGCCGAATATTACTTGGAATGTGAATTGCAACGAAATCGCCAATAGATAAGACAATTTTACAATTTGGGCCCAAGTTAGAAGCAGAGCCTAAGGTGTAAATTATCGATAGTCCATATCTCGGAAACTATAAGAGATAATGCAATTTTGCAACCGGCAATGTAATTAGCATGCCGAATATTACTTGGAATGTGAATTGGAACGAAATCGCCAATAGATAAGACCATTTTACAATTTGGGCCCAAGTTAGAAGCAGAGCCTAAGGTGTAAATTATCGATAGTCCGTATCTCGGAAACTATAAGAGATAATGCAATTTGGCAACCGGCAATGTAATTAGCATGCCGAATATTACTTGGAATGTGAATTGGAACGAAATCGCCAATAGATAAGACCATTTTACAATTTGGGCCCAAGTTAGAAGCAGAGCCTAAGGTGTAAATTATCGATAGTCCGTATCTCGGAAACTATAAGAGATAATGCAATTTGGCAACCGGCAATGTAATTAGCATGCCGAATATTACTTGGAATGTGAATTGGAACGAAATCGCCAATATGTAAGACCATTTTACAATTTGGGCCCAAGTTAGAAGCAGAGCCTAAGGTGTAAATTATCGATAGTCCATATCTCGGAAACTATAAGAGATAATTCAATTTGGCAACCGGCAATGTAATTAGCATGCCGAATATTACTTGGAATGTGAATTGGAACGAAATCGCCAATAGATAAGGCCATTTTACAATTTGGGCCCAAGTTAGAAGCAGAGCCTAAGGTGTAAATTATCGATAGTCCATATCTCGGAAACTATAAGAGATAATGCAATTTGGCAACCGGCAATGTAATTAGCATGCCGAATATTACTTGGAATGTGAATTGGAACGAAATCGCCAATAGATAAGACCATTTTACAATATGGGAGCAAGTTAGAAGCAGAGCCTAAGGTGTAAATTATCGATAGTCCATATCTCGGAAACTATAAGAGATAATGCAATTTGGCAACCGGCAATGTAATTAGCATGCCGAATATTACTTGGAATGTGAATTGGAACGAAATCGCCAATAGATAAGACCATTTTACAATTTGGGCCCAAGTTAGAAGCAGAGCCTATGGTGTAAATTATCGATAGTCCATATCTCGGAAACTATAAGAGATAATGCAATTTGGCAACCGGCAATGTAATTAGCATGCCGAATATTACTTGGAATGTGAATTGGAACGAAATCGCCAATAGATAAGACCATTTTACAATTTGGGCCCAAGTTAGAAGCAGAGCCTAAGGTGTAAATTATCGATAGTCCATATCTCGGAAACTATAAGAGATAATGCAATTTGGCAACCGGCAATGTAATTAGCATGCCGAATATTACTTGGAATGTGAATTGGAACGAAATCGCCAATAGATAAGACCATTTTACAATTTGGGCCCAAGTTAGAAGCAGAGCCTATGGTGTAAATTATCGATAGTCCATATCTCGGAAACTATAAGAGATAATGCAATTTGGCAACCGGCAATGTAATTAGCATGCCGAATATTACTTGGAATGTGAATTGGAACGAAATCGCCAATAGATAAGACCATTTTACAATTTGGGCCCAAGTTAGAAGCAGAGCCTAAGGTGTAAATTATTGATAGTCCATATCTCGGAAACTATAAGAGATAATGCAATTTCGCAACCGGCAATGTAATTAGCATGCCGAATATTACTTGGAATGTGAATTGCAACGAAATCGCCAATAGATAAGACAATTTTACAATTTGGGCCCAAGTTAGAAGCAGAGCCTAAGGTGTAAATTATCGATAGTCCATATCTCGGAAACTATAAGAGATAATGCAATTTGGCAACCGGCAATGTAATTAGCATGCCGAATATTACTTGGAATGTGAATTGCAACGAAATCGCCAATAGATAAGACAATTTTACAATTTGGGCCCAAGTTAGAAGCAGAGCCTAAGGTGTAAATTATCGATAGTCCATATCTCGGAAACTATAAGAGATAATGCAATTTTGCAACCGGCAATGTAATTAGCATGCCGAATATTACTTGGAATGTGAATTGGAATGAAATCGCCAATAGATAAGACCATTTTACAATTTGGGCCCAAGTTAGAAGCAGAGCCTAAGGTGTAAATTATCGATAGTCCGTATCTCGGAAACTATAAGAGATAATGCAATTTGGCAACCGGCAATGTAATTAGCATGCCGAATATTACTTGGAATGTGAATTGGAACGAAATCGCCAATAGATAAGACCATTTTACAATTTGGGCCCAAGTTAGAAGCAGAGCCTAAGGTGTAAATTATCGATAGTCCGTATCTCGGAAACTATAAGAGATAATGCAATTTGGCAACCGGCAATGTAATTAGCATGCCGAATATTACTTGGAATGTGAATTGGAACGAAATCGCCAATATGTAAGACCATTTTACAATTTGGGCCCAAGTTAGAAGCAGAGCCTAAGGTGTAAATTATCGATAGTCCATATCTCGGAAACTATAAGAGATAATTCAATTTGGCAACCGGCAATGTAATTAGCATGCCGAATATTACTTGGAATGTGAATTGGAACGAAATCGCCAATAGATAAGGCCATTTTACAATTTGGGCCCAAGTTAGAAGCAGAGCCTAAGGTGTAAATTATCGATAGTCCATATCTCGGAAACTATAAGAGATAATGCAATTTGGCAACCGGCAATGTAATTAGCATGCCGAATATTACTTGGAATGTGAATTGGAACGAAATCGCCAATAGATAAGACCATTTTACAATATGGGAGCAAGTTAGAAGCAGAGCCTAAGGTGTAAATTATCGATAGTCCATATCTCGGAAACTATAAGAGATAATGCAATTTGGCAACCGGCAATGTAATTAGCATGCCGAATATTACTTGGAATGTGAATTGGAACGAAATCGCCAATAGATAAGACCATTTTACAATTTGGGCCCAAGTTAGAAGCAGAGCCTATGGTGTAAATTATCGATAGTCCATATCTCGGAAACTATAAGAGATAATGCAATTTGGCAACCGGCAATGTAATTAGCATGCCGAATATTACTTGGAATGTGAATTGGAACGAAATCGCCAATAGATAAGTCCATTTTACAATTTGGGCCCAAGTTAGAAGCAGAGCCTAAGGTGTAAATTATTGATAGTCCATATCTCGGAAACTATAAGAGATAATACAATTTCGCAACCGGCAATGTAATTAGCATGCCGAATATCACTTGGAATGTGAATTGGGACGAAATCGCCAATAGATAACACCATTTTACAATTTGGGCCCAAGTTAGAAGCAGAGCCTAAGGTGTAAGTTATCGATAGTCCGTATCTCGGAAACTATAAGAGATAATGCAATTTGGCAACCGGCAATGTAATTAGCATGCCGAATATTACTTGGAATGTGAATTGGAACGAAATCGCCAATAGATAAGACCATTTTACAATTTGGGCCCAAGTTAGAAGCAGAGCCTAAGGTGTAAATTATCGATAGTCCATATCTCGGAAACTATAAGAGATAATGCAATTTGGCAACCGGCAATGTAATTAGCATGCCGAATATTACTTGGAATGTGAATTGGAACGAAATCGCCAATAGATAAGACCATTTTACAATTTGGGCCCAAGTTAGAAGCAGAGCCTATGGTGTAAATTATCGATAGTCCATATCTCGGAAACTATAAGAGATAATGCAATTTGGCAACCGGCAATGTAATTAGCATGCCGAATATTACTTGGAATGTGAATTGGAACGAAATCGCCAATAGATAAGACCATTTTACAATTTGGGCCCAAGTTAGAAGCAGAGCCTAAGGTGTAAATTATCGATAGTCCATATCTCGGAAACTATAAGAGATAATGCAATTTGGCAACCGGCAATGTAATTAGCATGCCGAATATTACTTGGAATGTGAATTGGAACGAAATCGCCAATAGATAAGACCATTTTACAATTTGGGCCCAAGTTAGAAGCAGAGCCTAAGGTGTAAATTATCGATAGTCCATATCTCGGAAACTATAAGAGATAATGCAATTTTGCAACCGGCAATGTAATTAGCATGCCGAATATTACTTGGAATGTGAATTGGAACGAAATCGCCAATAGATAAGACCATTTTACAATTTGGGCCCAAGTTAGAAGCAGAGCCTAAGGTGTAAATTATTGATAGTCCATATCTCGGAAACTATAAGAGATAATACAATTTCGCAACCGGCAATGTAATTAGCATGCCGAATATCACTTGGAATGTGAATTGGGATGAAATCGCCAATAGATAAGACCATTTTACAATTTGGGCCCAAGTTAGAAGCAGAGCCTAAGGTGTAAATTATCGATAGTCCGTATCTCGGAAACTATAAGAGATAATGCAATTAGGCAACCGGCAATGTAATTAGCATGCCGAATATTACTTGGAATGTGAATTGGAACGAAATCGCCAATAGATAAGACCATTTTACAATTTGGGCCCAAGTTAGAAGCAGAGCCTAAGGTGTAAATTATCGATAGTCCTTATCTCGGAAACTATAAGAGATAATGCAATTTGGCAACCGGCAATGTAATTAGCATGCCGAATATTACTTGGAATGTGAATTGGAACGAAATCGCCAATAGGTAAGACCATTTTACAATTTGGGCCCAAGTTAGAAGCAGAGCCTAAGGTGTAAATTATCGATAGTCCATATCTCGGAAACTATAAGAGATAATTCAATTTGGCAACCGGCAATGTAATTAGCATGCCGAATATTACTTGGAATGTGAATTGGAACGAAATCGCCAATAGATAAGACCATTTTACAATTTGGGCCCAAGTTAGAAGCAGAGCCTAAGGTGTAAATTATCGATAGTCCATATCTCGGAAACTATAAGAGATAATGCAATTTGGCAACCGGCAATGTAATTAGCATGCCGAATATTACTTGGAATGTGAATTGGAACGAAATCGCCAATAGATAAGACCATTTTACAATATGGGAGCAAGTTAGAAGCAGAGCCTAAGGTGTAAATTATCGATAGTCCATATCTCGGAAACTATAAGAGATAATGCAATTTGGCAACCGGCAATGTAATTAGCATGCCGAATATTACTTGGAATGTGAATTGGAACGAAATCGCCAATAGATAAGACCATTTTACAATTTGGGCCCAAGTTAGAAGCAGAGCCTATGGTGTAAATTATCGATAGTCCATATCTCGGAAACTATAAGAGATAATGCAATTTGGCAACCGGCAATGTAATTAGCATGCCGAATATTACTTGGAATGTGAATTGGAACGAAATCGCCAATAGATAAGTCCATTTTACAATTTGGGCCCAAGTTAGAAGCAGAGCCTAAGGTGTAAATTATTGATAGTCCATATCTCGGAAACTATAAGAGATAATGCAATTTCGCAACCGGCAATGTAATTAGCATGCCGAATATCACTTGGAATGTGAATTGGGACGAAATCGCCAATAGATAAGACCATTTTACAATTTGGGCCCAAGTTAGAAGCAGAGCCTAAGGTGTAAATTATCGATAGTCCATATCTCGGAAACTATAAGAGATAATGCAATTTGGCAACCGGCAATGTAATTAGAATGCCGAATATTACTTGGAATGTGAATTGGAATGAAATCGCCAATAGATAAGACCATTTTACAATTTGGGAGCAAGTTAGAAGCAGAGCCTAAGGTGTAAATTATCGATAGTCCATATCTCGGAAACTATAAGAGATAATGCAATTTGGCAACCGGCAATGTAATTAGCATGCCGAATATTACTTGGAATGTGAATTGGAACGAAATCGCCAATAGATAAGACCATTTTACAATTTGGGCCCAAGTTAGAAGCAGAGCCTAAGGTGTAAATTATTGATAGTCCATATCTCGGAAACTATAAGAGATAATGCAATTTCGCAACCGGCAATGTAATTAGCATGCCGAATATTACTTGGAGTGTGAATTGGAACGAAATCGCCAATAGGTAAGACCATTTTACAATTTGGGCCCAAGTTAGAAGCAGAGCCTAAGGTGTAAATTATCGATAGTCCATATCTCGGAAAATATAAGAGATAATGCAATTTTGCTACCGGCAATGTAATTAGCATGCCGAATATTACTTGGAATGTGAATTGGAACGAAATCGCCAATAGATAAGACCATTTTACAATTTGGGCCCAAGTTAGAAGCAGAGCCTAAGGTGTAAATTATTGATAGTCCATATCTCGGAAACTATAAGAGATAATACAATTTCGCAACCGGCAATATAATTAGCATGCCGAATATCACTTGGAATGTGAATTGGGACGAAATCGCCAATAGATAAGACCATTTTACAATTTGGGCCCAAGTTAGAAGCAGAGCCTAAGGTGTAAATTATCGATAGTCCGTATCTCGGAAACTATAAGAGATAATGCAATTTGGCAACCGGCAATGTAATTAGCATGCCGAATATTACTTGGAATGTGAATTGGAACGAAATCGCCAATAGATAAGACCATTTTACAATTTGGGCCCAAGTTAGAAGCAGAGCCTAAGGTGTAAATTATCGATAGTCCATATCTCGGAAACTATAAGAGATAATGCAATTTGGCAACCGGCAATGTAATTAGCATGCCGAATATTACTTGGAATGTGAATTGGAACGAAATCGCCAATAGGTAAGACCATTTTACAATTTGGGCCCAAGTTAGAAGCAGAGCCTAAGGTGTAAATTATCGATAGTCCATATCTCGGAAACTATAAGAGATAATTCAATTTGGCAACCGGCAATGTAATTAGCATGCCGAATATTACTTGGAATGTGAATTGGAACGAAATCGCCAATAGATAAGACCATTTTACAATTTGGGCCCAAGTTAGAAGCAGAGCCTAAGGTGTAAATTATCGATAGTCCATATCTCGGAAACTATAAGAGATAATGCAATTTGGCAACCGGCAATGTAATTAGCATGCCGAATATTACTTGGAATGTGAATTGGAACGAAATCGCCAATAGATAAGACCATTTTACAATTTGGGAGCAAGTTAGAAGCAGAGCCTAAGGTGTAAATTATCGATAGTCCATATCTCGGAAACTATAAGAGATAATGCAATTTGGCAACCGGCAATGTAATTAGCATGCCGAATATTACTTGGAATGTGAATTGGAACGAAATCGCCAATAGATAAGACCATTTTACAATTTGGGCCCAAGTTAGAAGCAGAGCCTATGGTGTAAATTATCGATAGTCCATATCTCGGAAACTATAAGAGATAATGCAATTTGGCAACCGGCAATGTAATTAGCATGCCGAATATTACTTGGAATGTGAATTGGAACGAAATCGCCAATAGATAAGACCATTTTACAATTTGGGCCCAAGTTAGAAGCAGAGCCTAAGGTGTAAATTATTGATAGTCCATATCTCGGAAACTATAAGAGATAATGCAATTTCGCAACCGGCAATGTAATTAGCATGCCGAATATCACTTGGAATGTGAATTGGGACGAAATCGCCAATAGATAAGACCATTTTACAATTTGGGCCCAAGTTAGAAGCAGAGTCTAAGGTGTAAATTATCGATAGTCCATATCTCGGAAACTATAAGAGATAATGCAATTTGGCAACCGGCAATGTAATTAGAATGCCGAATATTACTTGGAATGTGAATTGGAACGAAATCGCCAATAGATAAGACCATTTTACAATTTGGGAGCAAGTTAGAAGCAGAGCCTAAGGTGTAAATTATCGATAGTCCGTATCTCGGAAACTATAAGAGATAATGCAATTTGGCAACCGGCAATGTAATTAGCATGCCGAATATTACTTGGAATGTGAATTGGAACGAAATCGCCAATAGATAAGACCATTTTACAATTTGGGCCCAAGTTAGAAGCAGAGCCTAAGGTGTAAATTATCGATAGTCCATATCTCGGAAACTATAAGAGATAATGCAATTTGGCAACCGGCAATGTAATTAGCATGCCGAATATTACTTGGAATGTGAATTGGAACGAAATCGCCAATAGGTAAGACCATTTTACAATTTGGGCCCAAGTTAGAAGCAGAGCCTAAGGTGTAAATTATCGATAGTCCATATCTCGGAAACTATAAGAGATAATTCAATTTGGCAACCGGCAATGTAATTAGCATGCCGAATATTACTTGGAATGTGAATTGGAACGAAATCGCCAATAGATAAGACCATTTTACAATTTGGGCCCAAGTTAGAAGCAGAGCCTAAGGTGTAAATTATCGATAGTCCATATCTCGGAAACTATAAGAGATAATGCAATTTGGCAACCGGCAATGTAATTAGCATGCCGAATATTACTTGGAATGTGAATTGGAACGAAATCGCCAATAGATAAGACCATTTTACAATTTGGGAGCAAGTTAGAAGCAGAGCCTAAGGTGTAAATTATCGATAGTCCATATCTCGGAAACTATAAGAGATAATGCAATTTGGCAACCGGCAATGTAATTAGCATGCCGAATATTACTTGGAATGTGAATTGGAACGAAATCGCCAATAGATAAGACCATTTTACAATTTGGGCCCAAGTTAGAAGCAGAGCCTATGGTGTAAATTATCGATAGTCCATATCTCGGAAACTATAAGAGATAATGCAATTTGGCAACCGGCAATGTAATTAGCATGCCGAATATTACTTGGAATGTGAATTGGAACGAAATCGCCAATAGATAAGACCATTTTACAATTTGGGCCCAAGTTAGAAGCAGAGCCTAAGGTGTAAATTATTGATAGTCCATATCTCGGAAACTATAAGAGATAATGCAATTTCGCAACCGGCAATGTAATTAGCATGCCGAATATCACTTGGAATGTGAATTGGGACGAAATCGCCAATAGATAAGACCATTTTACAATTTGGGCCCAAGTTAGAAGCAGAGTCTAAGGTGTAAATTATCGATAGTCCATATCTCGGAAACTATAAGAGATAATGCAATTTGGCAACCGGCAATGTAATTAGAATGCCGAATATTACTTGGAATGTGAATTGGAACGAAATCGCCAATAGATAAGACCATTTTACAATTTGGGAGCAAGTTAGAAGCAGAGCCTAAGGTGTAAATTATCGATAGTCCATATCTCGGAAACTATAAGAGATAATGCAATTTGGCAACCGGCAATGTAATTAGCATGCCGAATATTACTTGGTATGTGAATTGGAACGAAATCGCCAATAGGTAAGACCATTTTACAATTTGGGCCCAAGTTAGAAGCAGAGCCTAAGGTGTAAATTATCGATAGTCCATATCTCGGAAACTATAAGAGATAATTCAATTTGGCAACCGGCAATGTAATTAGCATGCCGAATATTACTTGGAATGTGAATTGGAACGAAATCGCCAATAGATAAGACCATTTTACAATTTGGGCCCAAGTTAGAAGCAGAGCCTAAGGTGTAAATTATCGATAGTCCATATCTCGGAAACTATAAGAGATAATGCAATTTGGCAACCGGCAATGTAATTAGCATGCCGAATATTACTTGGAATGTGAATTGGAACGAAATCGCCAATAGATAAGACCATTTTACAATTTGGGCCCAAGTTAGAAGCAGAGCCTATGGTGTAAATTATCGATAGTCCATATCTCGGAAACTATAAGAGATAATGCAATTTGGCAACCGGCAATGTAATTAGCATGCCGAATATTACTTGGAATGTGAATTGGAACGAAATCGCCAATAGATAAGACCATTTTACAATTTGGGCCCAAGTTAGAAGCAGAGCCTAAGGTGTAAATTATCGATAGTCCATATCTCGGAAACTATAAGAGATAATGCAATTTGGCAACCGGCAATGTAATTAGCATGCCGAATATTACTTGGAATGTGAATTGGAACGAAATCGCCAATAGATAAGACCATCTTACAATTTGGGAGCAAGTTAGAAGCAGAGCCTAAGGTGTAAATTATCGATAGTCCATATCTCGGAAACTATAAGAGATAATGCAATTTGGCAACCGGCAATGTAATTAGCATGCCGAATATTACTTGGAATGTGAATTGGAACGAAATCGCCAATAGATAAGACCATTTTACAATTTGGGCCCAAGTTAGAAGCAGAGCCTATGGTGTAAATTATCGATAGTCCATATCTCGGAAACTATAAGAGATAATGCAATTTGGCAACCGGCAATGTAATTAGCATGCCGAATATTACTTGGAATGTGAATTGGAACGAAATCGCCAATAGATAAGACCATTTTACAATTTGGGCCCAAGTTAGAAGCAGAGCCTAAGGTGTAAATTATTGATAGTCCATATCTCGGAAACTATAAGAGATAATGCAATTTCGCAACCGGCAATGTAATTAGCATGCCGAATATCACTTGGAATGTGAATTGGGACGAAATCGCCAATAGATAAGACCATTTTACAATTTGGGCCCAAGTTAGAAGCAGAGCCTAAGGTGTAAATTATCGATAGTCCATATCTCGGAAACTATAAGAGATAATGCAATTTGGCAACCGGCAATGTAATTAGCATGCCGAATATTACTTGGAATGTGAATTGGAACGAAATCGCCAATAGATAAGACCATTTTACAATTTGGGCCCAAGTTAGAAGCAGAGCCTAAGGTGTAAATTATCGATAGTCCATTTCTCGGAAACTATAAGAGATAATGCAATTTGGCAACCGGCAATGTAATTAGCATGCCGAATATTACTTGGAATGTGAATTGGAACGAAATTGCCAATAGATAAGACCATTTTACAATTTGGGCCCAAGTTAGAAGCAGAGCCTAAGGTGTAAATTATCGATAGTCCATATCTCTGAAACTATAAGAGATAATGCAATTTCGCAACCGGCAATGTAATTAGCATGCCGAATATTACTTGGAATGTGAATTGGGACGAAATCGCCAATAGATAAGGCCATTTTACAATTTGGGCCCAAGTTAGAAGCAGAGCCTAAGGTGTAAATTATCGATAGTCCATATCTCGGAAACTATAAGAGATAATGCAATTTGGCAACCGGCAATGTAATTAGCATGCCGAATATTACTTGGAATGTGAATTGGAACGAAATCGCCAATAGATAAGACCATTTTACAATTTGGGCCCAAGTTAGAAGCAGAGCCTAAGGTGTAAATTATCGATAGTCCATATCTCGGAAACTATAAGAGATAATGCAGTTTGGCAACCGGCAATGTAATTAGCATGCCGAATATTACTTGGAATGTGAATTGGAACGAAATCGCCAATAGATAAGACCATTTTACAATTTGGGCCCAAGTTAGAAGCAGAGGCTAAGGTGTAAATTATCGATAGTCCATATCTCGGAAACTATAAGAGATAATGCAATTTGGCAACCGGCAATGTAATTAGCATGCCGAATATTACTTGGAATGTGAATTGCAACGAAATCGTCAATAGATAAGACCATTTTACAATTTGGGCCCAAGTTAGAAGCAGAGCCTAAGGTGTAAATAATCGATAGTCCATATCTCGGAAACTATAAGAGATAATGCAATTTGGCAACCGGCCATGTAATTAGCATGCCGAATATTACTTGGAATGTGAATTGGAACGAAATCGCCAATAGATAAGACCATTTTACAATTTGGGCCCAAGTTAGAAGCAGAGCCTAAGGTGTAAATTATCGATAGTCCATATCTCGGAAACTATAAGAGATAATGCAATTTGGCAACCGGCAATGTAATTAGCATGCCGAATATTACTTGGAATGTGAATTGGAACGAAATCGCCAATAGATAAGACCATTTTACAATTTGGGCCCAAGTTAGAAGCAGAGCCTAAGTTGTAAATTATCGATAGTCCATATCTCGGAAACTATAAGAGATAATGCAATTTGGCAACCGGCAATGTAATTAGCATGCCGAATATTACTTGGAATGTGAATTGGAACGAAATCGCCAATAGATAAGACCATTTTACAATTTGGGCCCAAGTTAGAAGCAGAGCCTAAGGTGTAAATTATTGATAGTCCATATCTCGGAAACTATAAGAGATAATACAATTTCGCAACCGGCAATGTAATTAGCTTGCCGAATATCACTTGGAATATGAATTGGGACGAAATCGCCAATAGATAAGACCATTTTACAATTTGGGCCCAAGTTAGAAGCGGAGCCTAAGGTGTAAATTATCGATAGCCCATATCTCGGAAACTATAAGAGATAATGCAATTTGGCAACCGGCAATGTAATTAGCATGCCGAATATTACTTGGAATGTGAATTGGAACGAAATCGCCAATAGATAAGACCATTTTACAATTTGGGCCCAAGTTAGAAGCAGAGCCTAAGGTGTAAATTATCGATAGTCCATATCTCGGAAACTATAAGAGATAATGCAATTTGGCAACCGGCAATGTAATTAGCATGCCGAATATTACTTGGAATGTGAATTGGAACGAAATCGCCAATAGATAAGACCATTTTACAAATTGGGCCCAAGTTAGAAGCAGAGCCTAAGGTGTAAATTATCGATAGTCCATATCTCTGAAACTATAAGAGATAATGCAATTTCGCAACCGGCAATGTAATTAGCATGCCGAATATTACTTGGAATGTGAATTGGGACGAAATCGCCAATAGATAAGGCCATTTTACAATTTGGGCCCAAGTTAGAAGCAGAGCCTAAGGTGTAAATTATCGATAGTCCATATCTCGGAAACTATAAGAGATAATGCAATTTGGCAACCGGCAATGTAATTAGCATGCCGAATATTACTTGGAATGTGAATTGGAACGAAATCGCCAATAGATAAGACCATTTTACAATTTGGGCCCAAGTTAGAAGCAGAGCCTAAGGTGTAAATTATCGATAGTCCATATCTCGGAAACTATAAGAGATAATGCAGTTTGGCAACCGGCAATGTAATTAGCATGCCGAATATTACTTGGAATGTGAATTGGAACGAAATCGCCAATAGATAAGACCATTTTACAATTTGGGCCCAAGTTAGAAGCAGAGGCTAAGGTGTAAATTATCGATAGTCCATATCTCGGAAACTATAAGAGATAATGCAATTTGGCAACCGGCAATGTAATTAGCATGCCGAATATTACTTGGAATGTGAATTGCAACGAAATCGTCAATAGATAAGACCATTTTACAATTTGGGCCCAAGTTAGAAGCAGAGCCTAAGGTGTAAATAATCGATAGTCCATATCTCGGAAACTATAAGAGATAATGCAATTTGGCAACCGGCCATGTAATTAGCATGCCGAATATTACTTGGAATGTGAATTGGAACGAAATCGCCAATAGATAAGACCATTTTACAATTTGGGCCCAAGTTAGAAGCAGAGCCTAAGGTGTAAATTATCGATAGTCCATATCTCGGAAACTATAAGAGATAATGCAATTTGGCAACCGGCAATGTAATTAGCATGCCGAATATTACTTGGAATGTGAATTGGAACGAAATCGCCAATAGATAAGACCATTTTACAATTTGGGCCCAAGTTAGAAGCAGAGCCTAAGTTGTAAATTATCGATAGTCCATATCTCGGAAACTATAAGAGATAATGCAATTTGGCAACCGGCAATGTAATTAGCATGCCGAATATTACTTGGAATGTGAATTGGAACGAAATCGCCAATAGATAAGACCATTTTACAATTTGGGCCCAAGTTAGAAGCAGAGTCTAAGGTGTAAATTATTGATAGTCCATATCTCGGAAACTATAAGAGATAATACAATTTCGCAACCGGCAATGTAATTAGCTTGCCGAATATCACTTGGAATATGAATTGGGACGAAATCGCCAATAGATAAGACCATTTTACAATTTGGGCCCAAGTTAGAAGCGGAGCCTAAGGTGTAAATTATCGATAGCCCATATCTCGGAAACTATAAGAGATAATGCAATTTGGCAACCGGCAATGTAATTAGCATGCCGAATATTACTTGGAATGTGAATTGGAACGAAATCGCCAATAGATAAGACCATTTTACAATTTGGGCCCAAGTTAGAAGCAGAGCCTAAGGTGTAAATTATTGATAGTCCATATCTCGGAAACTATAAGAGATAATGCAATTTCGCAACCGGCAATGTAATTAGCATGCCGAATATTACTTGGAGTGTGAATTGGAACGAAATCGCCAATAGGTAAGACCATTTTACAATTTGGGCCCAAGTTAGAAGCAGAGCCTAAGGTGTAAATTATCGATAGTCCATATCTCGGAAACTATAAGAGATAATGCAATTTGGCAACCGGCAATGTAATTAGCATGCCGAATATTACTTGGAATGTGAATTGGAACGAAATCGCCAATAGATAAGAACATTTTACAATTTGGGCCCAAGTTAGAAGCAGAGCCTAAGGTGTATATTATCGATAGTCCATATCTCGGAAACTATAAGAGATAATGCAATTTGGCAACCGGCAATGTAATTAGCATGCCGAATATTACTTGGAATGTGAATTGGAACGAAATCGCCAATAGATAAGACCATTTTACAATTTGGGCCCAAGTTAGAAGCAGAGCCTAAGGTGTAAATTATCGATAGTCCATATCTCGGAAACTATAAGAGATAATGCAATTTGGCAACCGGCAATGTAATTAGCATGCCGAATATTACTTGGAATGTGAATTGGAACGAAATCGCCAATAGATAAGACCATTTTACAAATTGGGCCCAAGTTAGAAGCAGAGCCTAAGGTGTAAATTATCGATAGTCCATATCTCGGAAACTATAAGAGATAATGCAATTTGGCAACCGGCAATGTAATTAGCATGCCGAATATTACTTGGAATGTGAATTGGAACGAAATCGCCAATAGATAAGACCATTTTACAATTTGGGCCCAAGTTAGAAGCAGAGCCTAAGGTGTAAATTATCGATAGTCCATATCTCGGAAACTATAAGAGATAATGCAATTTGGCAATCGGCAATGTAATTAGCATGCCGAATATTACTTGGAATGTGAATTGGAACGAAATCGCCAATAGATAAGACCATTTTACAATTTGGGCCCAAGTTTGAAGCAGAGCCTATGGTGTAAATTATCGATAGTCCATATCTCGGAAACTATAAGAGATAATGCAATTTGGCAACCGGCAATGTAATTAGCATGCCGAATATTACTTGGAATGTGAATTGGAACGAAATCGCCAATAGATAAGACCATTTTACAATTTGGGCCCAAGTTAGAAGCAGAGCCTAAGGTGTAAATTATCGATAGTCCATATCTCGGAAACTATAAGAGATAATGCAATTTGGCAACCGGCAATGTAATTAGCATGCCGAATATTACTTGGAATGTGAATTGGAACGAAATCGCCAATAGATAAGACCATTTTACAATTTGGGCCCAAGTTAGAAGCAGAGCCTAAGGTGTAAATTATCGATAGTCCATTTCTCGGAAACTATAAGAGATAATGCAATTTGGCAACCGGCAATGTAATTAGCATGCCGAATATTACTTGGAATGTGAATTGGAACGAAATTGCCAATAGATAAGACCATTTTACAATTTGGGCCCAAGTTAGAAGCAGAGCCTAAGGTGTAAATTATCGATAGTCCATATCTCTGAAACTATAAGAGATAATGCAATTTCGCAACCGGCAATGTAATTAGCATGCCGAATATTACTTGGAATGTGAATTGGGACGAAATCGCCAATAGATAAGGCCATTTTACAATTTGGGCCCAAGTTAGAAGCAGAGCCTAAGGTGTAAATTATCGATAGTCCATATCTCGGAAACTATAAGAGATAATGCAATTTGGCAACCGGCAATGTAATTAGCATGCCGAATATTACTTGGAATGTGAATTGGAACGAAATCGCCAATAGATAAGACCATTTTACAATTTGGGCCCAAGTTAGAAGCAGAGCCTAAGGTGTAAATTATCGATAGTCCATATCTCGGAAACTATAAGAGATAATGCAGTTTGGCAACCGGCAATGTAATTAGCATGCCGAATATTACTTGGAATGTGAATTGGAACGAAATCGCCAATAGATAAGACCATTTTACAATTTGGGCCCAAGTTAGAAGCAGAGGCTAAGGTGTAAATTATCGATAGTCCATATCTCGGAAACTATAAGAGATAATGCAATTTGGCAACCGGCAATGTAATTAGCATGCCGAATATTACTTGGAATGTGAATTGCAACGAAATCGTCAATAGATAAGACCATTTTACAATTTGGGCCCAAGTTAGAAGCAGAGCCTAAGGTGTAAATAATCGATAGTCCATATCTCGGAAACTATAAGAGATAATGCAATTTGGCAACCGGCCATGTAATTAGCATGCCGAATATTACTTGGAATGTGAATTGGAACGAAATCGCCAATAGATAAGACCATTTTACAATTTGGGCCCAAGTTAGAAGCAGAGCCTAAGGTGTAAATTATCGATAGTCCATATCTCGGAAACTATAAGAGATAATGCAATTTGGCAACCGGCAATGTAATTAGCATGCCGAATATTACTTGGAATGTGAATTGGAACGAAATCGCCAATAGATAAGACCATTTTACAATTTGGGCCCAAGTTAGAAGCAGAGCCTAAGTTGTAAATTATCGATAGTCCATATCTCGGAAACTATAAGAGATAATGCAATTTGGCAACCGGCAATGTAATTAGCATGCCGAATATTACTTGGAATGTGAATTGGAACGAAATCGCCAATAGATAAGACCATTTTACAATTTGGGCCCAAGTTAGAAGCAGAGCCTAAGGTGTAAATTATTGATAGTCCATATCTCGGAAACTATAAGAGATAATACAATTTCGCAACCGGCAATGTAATTAGCTTGCCGAATATCACTTGGAATATGAATTGGGACGAAATCGCCAATAGATAAGACCATTTTACAATTTGGGCCCAAGTTAGAAGCGGAGCCTAAGGTGTAAATTATCGATAGCCCATATCTCGGAAACTATAAGAGATAATGCAATTTGGCAACCGGCAATGTAATTAGCATGCCGAATATTACTTGGAATGTGAATTGGAACGAAATCGCCAATAGATAAGACCATTTTACAATTTGGGCCCAAGTTAGAAGCAGAGCCTAAGGTGTAAATTATTGATAGTCCATATCTCGGAAACTATAAGAGATAATGCAATTTCGCAACCGGCAATGTAATTAGCATGCCGAATATTACTTGGAGTGTGAATTGGAACGAAATCGCCAATAGGTAAGACCATTTTACAATTTGGGCCCAAGTTAGAAGCAGAGCCTAAGGTGTAAATTATCGATAGTCCATATCTCGGAAACTATAAGAGATAATGCAATTTGGCAACCGGCAATGTAATTAGCATGCCGAATATTACTTGGAATGTGAATTGGAACGAAATCGCCAATAGATAAGAACATTTTACAATTTGGGCCCAAGTTAGAAGCAGAGCCTAAGGTGTAAATTATCGATAGTCCATATCTCGGAAACTATAAGAGATAATGCAATTTGGCAACCGGCAATGTAATTAGCATGCCGAATATTACTTGGAATGTGAATTGGAACGAAATCGCCAATAGATAAGACCATTTTACAATTTGGGCCCAAGTTAGAAGCAGAGCCTAAGGTGTAAATTATCGATAGTCCATATCTCGGAAACTATAAGAGATAATGCAATTTGGCAACCGGCAATGTAATTAGCATGCCGAATATTACTTGGAATGTGAATTGGAACGAAATCGCCAATAGATAAGACCATTTTACAAATTGGGCCCAAGTTAGAAGCAGAGCCTAAGGTGTAAATTATCGATAGTCCATATCTCGGAAACTATAAGAGATAATGCAATTTGGCAACCGGCAATGTAATTAGCATGCCGAATATTACTTGGAATGTGAATTGGAACGAAATCGCCAATAGATAAGACCATTTTACAATTTGGGCCCAAGTTAGAAGCAGAGCCTAAGGTGTAAATTATCGATAGTCCATATCTCGGAAACTATAAGAGATAATGCAATTTGGCAATCGGCAATGTAATTAGCATGCCGAATATTACTTGGAATGTGAATTGGAACGAAATCGCCAATAGATAAGACCATTTTACAATTTGGGCCCAAGTTTGAAGCAGAGCCTATGGTGTAAATTATCGATAGTCCATATCTCGGAAACTATAAGAGATAATGCAATTTGGCAACCGGCAATGTAATTAGCATGCCGAATATTACTTGGAATGTGAATTGGAACGAAATCGCCAATAGATAAGACCATTTTACAATTTGGGCCCAAGTTAGAAGCAGAGCCTAAGGTGTAAATTATCGATAGTCCATATCTCGGAAACTATAAGAGATAATGCAATTTGGCAACCGGCAATGTAATTAGCATGCCGAATATTACTTGGAATGTGAATTGGAACGAAATCGCCAATAGATAAGACCATTTTACAATTTGGGCCCAAGTTAGAAGCAGAGCCTAAGGTGTAAATTATCGATAGTCCATTTCTCGGAAACTATAAGAGATAATGCAATTTGGCAACCGGCAATGTAATTAGCATGCCGAATATTACTTGGAATGTGAATTGGAACGAAATTGCCAATAGATAAGACCATTTTACAATTTGGGCCCAAGTTAGAAGCAGAGCCTAAGGTGTAAATTATCGATAGTCCATATCTCTGAAACTATAAGAGATAATGCAATTTCGCAACCGGCAATGTAATTAGCATGCCGAATATTACTTGGAATGTGAATTGGGACGAAATCGCCAATAGATAAGGCCATTTTACAATTTGGGCCCAAGTTAGAAGCAGAGCCTAAGGTGTAAATTATCGATAGTCCATATCTCGGAAACTATAAGAGATAATGCAATTTGGCAACCGGCAATGTAATTAGCATGCCGAATATTACTTGGAATGTGAATTGGAACGAAATCGCCAATAGATAAGACCATTTTACAATTTGGGCCCAAGTTAGAAGCAGAGCCTAAGGTGTAAATTATCGATAGTCCATATCTCGGAAACTATAAGAGATAATGCAGTTTGGCAACCGGCAATGTAATTAGCATGCCGAATATTACTTGGAATGTGAATTGGAACGAAATCGCCAATAGATAAGACCATTTTACAATTTGGGCCCAAGTTAGAAGCAGAGGCTAAGGTGTAAATTATCGATAGTCCATATCTCGGAAACTATAAGAGATAATGCAATTTGGCAACCGGCAATGTAATTAGCATGCCGAATATTACTTGGAATGTGAATTGCAACGAAATCGTCAATAGATAAGACCATTTTACAATTTGGGCCCAAGTTAGAAGCAGAGCCTAAGGTGTAAATAATCGATAGTCCATATCTCGGAAACTATAAGAGATAATGCAATTTGGCAACCGGCAATGTAATTAGCATGCCGAATATTACTTGGAATGTGAATTGGAACGAAATCGCCAATAGATAAGACCATTTTACAATTTGGGCCCAAGTTAGAAGCAGAGCCTAAGGTGTAAATTATCGATAGTCCATATCTCGGAAACTATAAGAGATAATTCAATTTGGCAACCGGCAATGTAATTAGCATGCCGAATATTACTTGGAATGTGAATTGGAACGAAATCGCCAATAGATAAGACCATTTTACAATTTGGGCCCAAGTTAGAAGCAGAGCCTAAGGTGTAAATTATCGATAGTCCATATCTCGGAAACTATAAGAGATAATGCAATTTGGCAAACGGCAATGTAATTAGCATGCCGAATATTACTTGGAATGTGAATTGGAACGAAATCGCCAATAGATAAGACCATTTTACAATTTGGGCCCAAGTTAGAAGCAGAGCCTAAGGTGTAAATTATCGATAGTCCATATCTCGGAAACTATAAGAGATAATGCAATTTGGCAACCGGCAATGTAATTAGCATGCCGAATATTACTTGGAATGTGAATTGGAACGAAATCGCCAAAAGATAAGACCATTTTACAATTTGGGCCCAAGTTAGAAGCAGAGCCTATGGTGTAAATTATCGATAGTCCATATCTCGGAAACTATAAGAGATAATGCAATTTGGCAACCGGCAATGTAATTAGCATGCCGAATATTACTTGGAGTGTGAATTGGAACGAAATCGCCAATAGATAAGACCATTTTACAATTTGGGCCCAAGTTAGAAGCAGAGCCTAAGGTGTAAATTATCGAGAGTCCATATCTCGGAAACTATAAGAGATAATGCAATTTGGCAACCGGCAATGTAATTAGCATGCCGAATATTACTTGGAATGTGAATTGGAACGAAATCGCCAATAGATAAGACCATTTTACAATTTGGGCCCAAGTTAGAAGCAGAGCCTAAGGTGTAAATTATCGATAGTCCATATCTCGGAAACTATAAGAGATAATGCAATTTGGCAACCGGCAATGTAATTAGCATGCCGAATATTACTTGGAATGTGAATTGGAACGAAATCGCCAATAGATAAGACCATTTTACAATTTGGGCCCAAGTTAGAAGCAGAGCCTAAGTTGTAAATTATCGATAGTCCATATCTCGGAAACTATAAGAGATAATGCAATTTGGCAACCGGCAATGTAATTAGCATGCCGAATATTACTTGGAATGTGAATTGGAACGAAATCGCCAATAGATAAGACCATTTTACAATTTGGGCCCAAGTTAGAAGTAGAGCCTAAGGTGTAAATTATTGATAGTCCATATCTCGGAAACTATAAGAGATAATGCAATTTCGCAACCGGCAATGTAATTAGCATGCCGAATATTACTTGGAGTGTGAATTGGAACGAAATCGCCAATAGGTAAGACCATTTTACAATTTGGGCCCAAGTTAGAAGCAGAGCCTAAGGTGTAAATTATCGATAGTCCATATCTCGGAAACTATAAGAGATAATGCAATTTGGCAACCGGCAATGTAATTAGCATGCCGAATATTACTTGGAATGTGAATTGGAACGAAATCGCCAATAGATAAGAACATTTTACAATTTGGGCCCAAGTTAGAAGCAGAGCCTAAGGTGTAAATTATCGATAGTCCATATCTCGGAAACTAAGAGATAATGCAATTTGGCAACCGGCAATGTAATTAGCATGCCGAATATTACTTGGAATGTGAATTGGAACGAAATCGCCAATAGATAAGACCATTTTACAATTTGGGCCCAAGTTAGAAGCAGAGCCTAAGGTGTAAATTATCGATAGTCCATATCTCGGAAACTATAAGAGATAATGCAATTTGGCAACCGGCAATGTAATTAGCATGCCGAATATTACTTGGAATGTGAATTGGAACGAAATCGCCAATAGATAAGACCATTTTACAAATTGGGCCCAAGTTAGAAGCAGAGCCTAAGGTGTAAATTATCGATAGTCCATATCTCGGAAACTATAAGAGATAATGCAATTTGGCAACCGGCAATGTAATTAGCATGCCGAATATTACTTGGAATGTGAATTGGAACGAAATCGCCAATAGATAAGACCATTTTACAATTTGGGCCCAAGTTAGAAGCAGAGCCTAAGGTGTAAATTATCGATAGTCCATATCTCGGAAACTATAAGAGATAATGCAATTTGGCAACCGGCAATGTAATTAGCATGCCGAATATTACTTGGAATGTGAATTGCAACGAAATCGCCAATAGATAAGACCATTTTACAATTTGGGCCCAAGTTAGAAGCAGAGCCTAAGGTGTAAATTATCGATAGTCCATATCTCGGAAACTATAAGAGATAATGCAATTTGGCAACCGGCAATGTAATTAGCATGCCGAATATTACTTGGAATGTGAATTGGAACGAAATCGCCAATAGATAAGACCATTTTACAATTTGGGCCCAAGTTAGAAGCAGAGCCTAAGGTGTAAATTATTGATAGTCCATATCTCGGAAACTATAAGAGATAATGCAATTTCGCAACCGGCAATGTAATTAGCATGCCGAATATCACTTGGAATGTGAATTGGGACGAAATCGCCAATAGATAAGACCATTTTACAATTTGGGCCCAAGTTAGAAGCAGAGCCTAAGGTGTAAATTATCGATAGTCCATATCTCGGAAACTATAAGATATAATGCAATTTGGCAACCGGCAATGTAATTAGCATGCCGAATATTACTTGGAATGTGAATTGGAACGAAATCGCCAATAGATAAGACCATTTTACAATTTGGGCCCAAGTTAGAAGCAGAGCCTAAGGTGTAAATTATCGATAGTCCATATCTCGGAAACTATAAGAGATAATGCAATTTCGCAACCGGCAATGTAATTAGCAGGCCGAATATTACTTGGAGTGTGAATTGGAACGAAATCGCCAATAGATAAGACCATTTTACAATTTGGGCCCAAGTTAGAAGCAGAGCCTAAGGTGTAAATTATCGATAGTCCATATCTCGGAAACTATAAGAGATAATGTAATTTGGCAACCGGCAATGTAATTAGCATGCCGAATATTACTTGGAATGTGAAATGGAACGAAATCGCCAATAGATAAGACCATTTTACAATTTGGGCCCAAGTTAGAAGCAGAGCCTAAGGTGTAAATTATCGATAGTCCATATCTCGGAAACTATAAGAGATAATGCAGTTTGGCAACCGGCAATGTAATTAGCATGCCGAATATTACTTGGAATGTGAATTGGAACGAAATCGCCAATAGATAAGACCATTTTACAATTTGGGCCCAAGTTAGAAGCAGAGGCTAAGGTGTAAATTATCGATAGTCCATATCTCGGAAACTATAAGAGATAATGCAATTTGGCAACCGGCAATGTAATTAGCATGCCGAATATTACTTGGAATGTGAATTGCAACGAAATCGTCAATAGATAAGACCATTTTACAATTTGGGCCCAAGTTAGAAGCAGAGCCTAAGGTGTAAATAATCGATAGTCCATATCTCGGAAACTATAAGAGATAATGCAATTTGGCAACCGGCAATGTAATTAGCATGCCGAATATTACTTGGAATGTGAATTGGAACGAAATCGCCAATAGATAAGACCATTTTACAATTTGGGCCCAAGTTAGAAGCAGAGCCTAAGGTGTAAATTATTGATAGTCCATATCTCGGAAACTATAAGAGATAATGCAATTTCGCAACCGGCAATGTAATTAGCATGCCGAATATCACTTGGAATGTGAATTGGGACGAAATCGCCAATAGATAAGACCATTTTACAATTTGGGCCCAAGTTAGAAGCAGAGCCTAAGGTGTAAATTATCGATAGTCCATATCTCGGAAACTATAAGAGATAATGCAATTTGGCAACCGGCAATGTAATTAGCATGCCGAATATTACTTGGAATGTGAATTGGAACGAAATCGCCAATAGGTAAGACCATTTTACAATTTGGGCCCAAGTTAGAAGCAGAGCCTAAGGTGTAAATTATCGATAGTCCATATCTCGGAAACTATAAGAGATAATTCAATTTGGCAACCGGCAATGTAATTAGCATGCCGAATATTACTTGGAATGTGAATTGGAACGAAATCGCCAATAGATAAGACCATTTTACAATTTGGGCCCAAGTTAGAAGCAGAGCCTAAGGTGTAAATTATCGATAGTCCATATCTCGGAAACTATAAGAGATAATGCAATTTGGCAAACGGCAATGTAATTAGCATGCCGAATATTACTTGGAATGTGAATTGGAACGAAATCGCCAATAGATAAGACCATTTTACAATTTGGGCCCAAGTTAGAAGCAGAGCCTAAGGTGTAAATTATCGATAGTCCATATCTCGGAAACTATAAGAGATAATGCAATTTGGCAACCGGCAATGTAATTAGCATGCCGAATATTACTTGGAATGTGAATTGGAACGAAATCGCCAAAAGATAAGACCATTTTACAATTTGGGCCCAAGTTAGAAGCAGAGCCTATGGTGTAAATTATCGATAGTCCATATCTCGGAAACTATAAGAGATAATGCAATTTGGCAACCGGCAATGTAATTAGCATGCCGAATATTACTTGGAGTGTGAATTGGAACGAAATCGCCAATAGATAAGACCATTTTACAATTTGGGCCCAAGTTAGAAGCAGAGCCTAAGGTGTAAATTATCGAGAGTCCATATCTCGGAAACTATAAGAGATAATGCAATTTGGCAACCGGCAATGTAATTAGCATGCCGAATATTACTTGGAATGTGAATTGGAACGAAATCGCCAATAGATAAGACCATTTTACAATTTGGGCCCAAGTTAGAAGCAGAGCCTAAGGTGTAAATTATCGATAGTCCATATCTCGGAAACTATAAGAGATAATGCAATTTGGCAACCGGCAATGTAATTAGCATGCCGAATATTACTTGGAATGTGAATTGGAACGAAATCGCCAATAGATAAGACCATTTTACAATTTGGGCCCAAGTTAGAAGCAGAGCCTAAGTTGTAAATTATCGATAGTCCATATCTCGGAAACTATAAGAGATAATGCAATTTGGCAACCGGCAATGTAATTAGCATGCCGAATATTACTTGGAATGTGAATTGGAACGAAATCGCCAATAGATAAGACCATTTTACAATTTGGGCCCAAGTTAGAAGCAGAGCCTAAGGTGTAAATTATTAATAGTCCATATCTCGGAAACTATAAGAGATAATACAATTTCGCAACCGGCAATGTAATTAGCTTGCCGAATATCACTTGGAATATGAATTGGGACGAAATCGCCAATAGATAAGACCATTTTACAATTTGGGCCCAAGTTAGAAGCGGAGCCTAAGGTGTAAATTATCGATAGCCCATATCTCGGAAACTATAAGAGATAATGCAATTTGGCAACCGGCAATGTAATTAGCATGCCGAATATTACTTGGAATGTGAATTGGAACGAAATCGCCAATAGATAAGACCATTTTACAATTTGGGCCCAAGTTAGAAGCAGAGCCTAAGGTGTAAATTATTGATAGTCCATATCTCGGAAACTATAAGAGATAATGCAATTTCGCAACCGGCAATGTAATTAGCATGCCGAATATTACTTGGAGTGTGAATTGGAACGAAATCGCCAATAGGTAAGACCATTTTACAATTTGGGCCCAAGTTAGAAGCAGAGCCTAAGGTGTAAATTATCGATAGTCCATATCTCGGAAACTATAAGAGATAATGCAATTTGGCAACCGGCAATGTAATTAGCATGCCGAATATTACTTGGAATGTGAATTGGAACGAAATCGCCAATAGATAAGAACATTTTACAATTTGGGCCCAAGTTAGAAGCAGAGCCTAAGGTGTAAATTATCGATAGTCCATATCTCGGAAACTATAAGAGATAATGCAATTTGGCAACCGGCAATGTAATTAGCATGCCGAATATTACTTGGAATGTGAATTGGAACGAAATCGCCAATAGATAAGACCATTTTACAATTTGGGCCCAAGTTAGAAGCAGAGCCTAAGGTGTAAATTATCGATAGTCCATATCTCGGAAACTATAAGAGATAATGCAATTTGGCAACCGGCAATGTAATTAGCATGCCGAATATTACTTGGAATGTGAATTGGAACGAAATCGCCAATAGATAAGACCATTTTACAAATTGGGCCCAAGTTAGAAGCAGAGCCTAAGGTGTAAATTATCGATAGTCCATATCTCGGAAACTATAAGAGATAATGCAATTTGGCAACCGGCAATGTAATTAGCATGCCGAATATTACTTGGAATGTGAATTG
Source organism: Rhynchophorus ferrugineus (assembly GCF_030347505.1). Classification (NCBI taxonomy): domain Eukaryota; kingdom Metazoa; phylum Arthropoda; class Insecta; order Coleoptera; family Curculionidae; genus Rhynchophorus; species Rhynchophorus ferrugineus. Next base: position 108,391 of record NW_027472927.1, read on the forward strand.
GAACGAAATCGCCAATAGATAAGACCATTTTACAATTTGGGCCCAAGTTAGAAGCAGAGCCTAAGGTGTAAATTATCGATAGTCCATATCTCGGAAACTATAAGAGATAATGCAATTTGGCAATCGGCAATGTAATTAGCATGCCGAATATTACTTGGAATGTGAATTGGAACGAAATCGCCAATAGATAAGACCATTTTACAATTTGGGCCCAAGTTTGAAGCAGAGCCTATGGTGTAAATTATCGATAGTCCATATCTCGGAAACTATAAGAGATAATGCAATTTGGCAACCGGCAATGTAATTAGCATGCCGAATATTACTTGGAATGTGAATTGGAACGAAATCGCCAATAGATAAGACCATTTTACAATTTGGGCCCAAGTTAGAAGCAGAGCCTAAGGTGTAAATTATCGATAGTCCATATCTCGGAAACTATAAGAGATAATGCAATTTGGCAACCGGCAATGTAATTAGCATGCCGAATATTACTTGGAATGTGAATTGGAACGAAATCGCCAAAAGATAAGACCATTTTACAATTTGGGCCCAAGTTAGAAGCAGAGCCTATGGTGTAAATTATCGATAGTCCATATCTCGGAAACTATAAGAGATAATGCAATTTGGCAACCGGCAATGTAATTAGCATGCCGAATATTACTTGGAGTGTGAATTGGAACGAAATCGCCAATAGATAAGACCATTTTACAATTTGGGCCCAAGTTAGAAGCAGAGCCTAAGGTGTAAATTATCGAGAGTCCATATCTCGGAAACTATAAGAGATAATGCAATTTGGCAACCGGCAATGTAATTAGCATGCCGAATATTACTTGGAATGTGAATTGGAACGAAATCGCCAATAGATAAGACCATTTTACAATTTGGGCCCAAGTTAGAAGCAGAGCCTAAGGTGTAAATTATCGATAGTCCATATCTCGGAAACTATAAGAGATAATGCAATTTGGCAACCGGCAATGTAATTAGCATGCCGAATATTACTTGGAATGTGAATTGGAACGAAATCGCCAATAGATAAGACCATTTTACAATTTGGGCCCAAGTTAGAAGCAGAGCCTAAGTTGTAAATTATCGATAGTCCATATCTCGGAAACTATAAGAGATAATGCAATTTGGCAACCGGCAATGTAATTAGCATGCCGAATATTACTTGGAATGTGAATTGGAACGAAATCGCCAATAGATAAGACCATTTTACAATTTGGGCCCAAGTTAGAAGCAGAGCCTAAGGTGTAAATTATTGATAGTCCATATCTCGGAAACTATAAGAGATAATACAATTTCGCAACCGGCAATGTAATTAGCTTGCCGAATATCACTTGGAATATGAATTGGGACGAAATCGCCAATAGATAAGACCATTTTACAATTTGGGCCCAAGTTAGAAGCGGAGCCTAAGGTGTAAATTATCGATAGCCCATATCTCGGAAACTATAAGAGATAATGCAATTTGGCAACCGGCAATGTAATTAGCATGCCGAATATTACTTGGAATGTGAATTGGAACGAAATCGCCAATAGATAAGACCATTTTACAATTTGGGCCCAAGTTAGAAGCAGAGCCTAAGGTGTAAATTATTGATAGTCCATATCTCGGAAACTATAAGAGATAATGCAATTTGGCAACCGGCAATGTAATTAGCATGCCGAATATTACTTGGAATGTGAATTGGAACGAAATCGCCAATAGATAAGACCATTTTACAATTTGGGCCCAAGTTAGAAGCAGAGCCTAAGGTGTAAATTATTGATAGTCCATATCTCGGAAACTATAAGAGATAATGCAATTTCGCAACCGGCAATGTAATTAGCATGCCGAATATTACTTGGAGTGTGAATTGGAACGAAATCGCCAATAGGTAAGACCATTTTACAATTTGGGCCCAAGTTAGAAGCAGAGCCTAAGGTGTAAATTATCGATAGTCCATATCTCGGAAACTATAAGAGATAATGCAATTTGGCAACCGGCAATGTAATTAGCATGCCGAATATTACTTGGAATTTGAATTGGAACGAAATCGCCAATAGATAAGAACATTTTACAATTTGGGCCCAAGTTAGAAGCAGAGCCTAAGGTGTAAATTATCGATAGTCCATATCTCGGAAACTATAAGAGATAATGCAATTTGGCAACCGGCAATGTAATTAGCATGCCGAATATTACTTGGAATGTGAATTGGAACGAAATCGCCAATAGATAAGACCATTTTACAATTTGGGCCCAAGTTAGAAGCAGAGCCTAAGGTGTAAATTATCGATAGTCCATATCTCGGAAACTATAAGAGATAATGCAATTTGGCAACCGGCAATGTAATTAGCATGCCGAATATTACTTGGAATGTGAATTGGAACGAAATCGCCAATAGATAAGACCATTTTACAAATTGGGCCCAAGTTAGAAGCAGAGCCTAAGGTGTAAATTATCGATAGTCCATATCTCGGAAACTATAAGAGATAATGCAATTTGGCAACCGGCAATGTAATTAGCATGCCGAATATTACTTGGAATGTGAATTGGAACGAAATCGCCAATAGATAAGACCATTTTACAATTTGGGCCCAAGTTAGAAGCAGAGCCTAAGGTGTAAATTATCGATAGTCCATATCTCGGAAACTATAAGAGATAATGCAATTTGGCAATCGGCAATGTAATTAGCATGCCGAATATTACTTGGAATGTGAATTGGAACGAAATCGCCAATAGATAAGACCATTTTACAATTTGGGCCCAAGTTTGAAGCAGAGCCTATGGTGTAAATTATCGATAGTCCATATCTCGGAAACTATAAGAGATAATGCAATTTGGCAACCGGCAATGTAATTAGCATGCCGAATATTACTTGGAATGTGAATTGGAACGAAATCGCCAATAGATAAGACCATTTTACAATTTGGGCCCAAGTTAGAAGCAGAGCCTAAGGTGTAAATTATCGATAGTCCATATCTCGGAAACTATAAGAGATAATGCAATTTGGCAACCGGCAATGTAATTAGCATGCCGAATATTACTTGGAATGTGAATTGGAACGAAATCGCCAATAGATAAGACCATTTTACAATTTGGGCCCAAGTTAGAAGCAGAGCCTAAGGTGTAAATTATCGATAGTCCATTTCTCGGAAACTATAAGAGATAATGCAATTTGGCAACCGGCAATGTAATTAGCATGCCGAATATTACTTGGAATGTGAATTGGAACGAAATTGCCAATAGATAAGACCATTTTACAATTTGGGCCCAAGTTAGAAGCAGAGCCTAAGGTGTAAATTATCGATAGTCCATATCTCTGAAACTATAAGAGATAATGCAATTTCGCAACCGGCAATGTAATTAGCATGCCGAATATTACTTGGAATGTGAATTGGGACGAAATCGCCAATAGATAAGGATATTTTACAATTTGGGCCCAAGTTAGAAGCAGAGCCTAAGGTGTAAATTATCGATAGTCCATATCTCGGAAACTATAAGAGATAATGCAATTTGGCAACCGGCAATGTAATTAGCATGCCGAATATTACTTGGAATGTGAATTGGAACGAAATCGCCAATAGATAAGACCATTTTACAATTTGGGCCCAAGTTAGAAGCAGAGCCTAAGGTGTAAATTATCGATAGTCCATATCTCGGAAACTATAAGAGATAATGCAATTTGGCAACCGGCAATGTAATTAGCATGCCGAATATTACTTGGAATGTGAATTGGAACGAAATCGCCAATAGATAAGACCATTTTACAATTTGGGCCCAAGTTAGAAGCAGAGCCTAAGGTGTAAATTATCGATAGTCCATATCTCTGAAACTATAAGAGATAATGCAATTTCGCAACCGGCAATGTAATTAGCATGCCGAATATTACTTGGAATGTGAATTGGGACGAAATCGCCAATAGATAAGGCCATTTTACAATTTGGGCCCAAGTTAGAAGCAGAGCCTAAGGTGTAAATTATCGATAGTCCATATCTCGGAAACTATAAGAGATAATGCAATTTGGCAACCGGCAATGTAATTAGCATGCCGAATATTACTTGGAATGTGAATTGGAACGAAATCGCCAATAGATAAGACCATTTTACAATTTAGGCCCAAGTTAGAAGCAGAGCCTAAGGTGTAAATTATCGATAGTCCATATCTCGGAAACTATAAGAGATAATGCAATTTGGCAACCGGCAATGTAATTAGCATGCCGAATATTACTTGGAATGTGAATTGGAACGAAATCGCCAATAGATAAGACCATTTTACAATTTGGGCCCAAGTTAAAAGCAGAGCCTAAGGTGTAAATTATTGATAGTCCATATCTCGGAAACTATAAGAGATAATGCAATTTCGCAACCGGCAATGTAATTAGCATGCCGAATATCACTTGGAATGTGAATTGGGACGAAATCGCCAATAGATAAGACCATTTTACAATTTGGGCCCAAGTTAGAAGCAGAGCCTAAGGTGTAAATTATCGATAGTCCATATCTCGGAAACTATAAGAGATAATGCAATTTGGCAACCGGCAATGTAATTAGCATGCCGAATTTTACTTGGAATGTGAATTGCAACGAAATCGCCAACAGATAAGACCATTTTACAATTTGGGCCCAAGTTAGAAGCAGAGCCTAAGGTGTAAATTATCGATAGTCCATATCTCGGAAACTATAAGAGATAATGCAATTTGGTAACCGGCAATGTAATTAGCATGCCGAATATTACTTGGAATGTGAATTGGAACGAAATCGCCAATAGATAAGACCATTTTACAATTTGGGCCCAAGTTAGAAGCAGAGCCTAAGGTGTAAATTATTGATAGTCCATATCTCGGAAACTATAAGAGATAATGCAATTTCGCAACCGGCAATGTAATTAGCATGCCGAATATCACTTGGAATGTGAATTGGGACGAAATCGCCAATAGATAAGACCATTTCACAATTTGGGCCCAAGTTAGAAGCAGAGCCTAAGGTGTAAATTATCGATAGTCCATATCTCGGAAACTATAAGAGATAATGCAATTTGGCAACCGGCAATGTAATTAGCATGCCGAATATTACTTGGAATGTGAATTGGAACGAAATCGCCAATAGATAAGACCATTTTACAATTTGGGCCCAAGTTAGAAGCAGAGCCTAAGGTGTAAATTATCGATAGTCCATATCTCGGAAACTATAAGAGATAATGCAATTTGGCAACCGGCAATGTAATTAGCATGCCGAATATTACTTGGAATGTGAATTGGAACGAAATCGCCAATAGATAAGACCATTTTACAATTTGGGCCCAAGTTAGAAGCAGAGCCTATGGTGTAAATTATCGATAGTCCATATCTCGGAAACTATAAGAGATAATGCAATTTGGCAACCGGCAATGTAATTAGCATGCCGAATATTACTTGGAATGTGAATTGGAACGAAATCGCCAATAGATAAGACCATTTTACAATTTGGGCCCAAGTTAGAAGCAGAGCCTAAGGTGTAAATTATCGATAGTCCATATCTCGGAAACTATAAGAGATAATGCAATTGTGCAACCGGCAATGTAATTAGCATGCCGAATATTACTTGGAATGTGAATTGTAACGAAATCGCCAATAGGTAAGACCATTTTACAATTTGGTCCCAAGTTAGAAGCAGAGCCTAAGGTGTAAATTATCGATAGTCCATATCTCGGAAACTATAAGAGATAATTCAATTTGGCAACCGGCAATGTAATTAGCATGCCGAATATTACTTGTAATGTGAATTGGAACGAAATCGCCAATAGATAAGACCATTTTACAATTTGGGCCCAAGTTAGAAGCAGAGCCTAAGGTGTAAATTATCGATAGTCCATATCTCGGAAACTTTAAGAGATAATGCAATTTGGCAACCGGCAATGTAATTAGCATGCCGAATATTACTTGGAATGTGAATTGGAACGAAATCGCCAATAGATAAGACCATTTTACAATTTGGGAGCAAGTTAGAAGCAGAGCCTAAGGTGTAAATTATCGATAGTCCATATCTCGGAAACTATAAGAGATAATGCAATTTGGCAACCGGCAATGTAATTAGCATGCCGAATATTACTTGGAATGTGAATTGGAACGAAATCGCCAATAGATAAGACCATTTTACAATTTGGGCCCAAGTTAGAAGCAGAGCCTATGGTGTAAATTATCGATAGTCCATATCTCGGAAACTATAAGAGATAATGCAATTTGGCAACCGGCAATGTAATTAGCATGCCGAATATTACTTGGAATGTGAATTGGAACGAAATCGCCAATAGATAAGACCATTTTACAATTTGGGCTCAAGTTAGAAGCAGAGCCTGAGGTGTAAATTATCGATAGTCCATATCTCGGAAACTATAAGAGATAATGCAATTTGGCAACCGGCAATGTAATTAGCATGCCGAATATTACTTGGAGTGTGAATTGGAACGAAATCGCCAATAGATAAGACCATTTTACAATTTGGGCCCAAGTTAGAAGCAGAGCCTAAGGTGTAAATTATCGATAGTCCATATCTCGGAAACTATAAGAGATAATGCAATTTGGCAACCGGCAATGTAATTAGCATGCCGAATATTACTTGGAATGTGAATTGGAACGAAATCGCCAATAGATAAGACCATTTTACAATTTGGGCCCAAGTTAGAAGCAGAGCCTAAGGTGTAAATTATCGATAGTCCATATCTCGGAAACTATAAGAGATAATGCAATTTGGCAACCGGCAATGTAATTAGCATGCCGAATATTACTTGGAATGTGAATTGGAACGAAATTGCCAATAGATAAGACCATTTTACAATTTGGGCCCAAGTTAGAAGCAGAGCCTAAGGTGTAAATTATCGATAGTCCATATCTCTGAAACTATAAGAGATAATGCAATTTCGCAACCGGCAATGTAATTAGCATGCCGAATATTACTTGGAATGTGAATTGGGACGAAATCGCCAATAGATAAGGCCATTTTACAATTTGGGCCCAACTTAGAAGCAGAGCCTAAGGTGTAAATTATCGATAGTCCATATCTCGGAAACTATAAGAGATAATGCAATTTGGCAACCGGCAATGTAATTAGCATGCCGAATATTACTTGGAATGTGAATTGGAACGAAATCGCCAATAGATAAGACCATTTTACAATTTGGGCCCAAGTTAGAAGCAGAGCCTAAGGTGTAAATTATCTATAGTCCATATCTCGGAAACTATAAGAGATAATGCAATTTGGCAACCGGCAATGTAATTAGCATGCCGAATATTACTTGGAATGTGAATTGGAACGAAATCGCCAATAGATAAGACCATTTTACAATTTGGGCCCAAGTTAGAAGCAGAGCCAAAGGTGTAAATTATCGATAGTCCATATCTCGGAAACTATAAGAGATAATGCAATTTGGCAACCGGCAATGTAATTAGCATGCCGAATATTACTTGGAATGTGAATTGGAACGAAATCGCCAATAGATAAGACCATTTTACAATTTGGGCCCAAGTTAGAAGCAGAGCCTAAGGTGTAAATTATCGATAGTCCATATCTCGGAAACTATAAGAGATAATGCAATTGTGCAACCGGCAATGTAATTAGCATGCCGAATATTACTTGGAATGTGAATTGTAACGAAATCGCCAATAGGTAAGACCATTTTACAATTTGGTCCCAAGTTAGAAGCAGAGCCTAAGGTGTAAATTATCGATAGTCCATATCTCGGAAACTATAAGAGATAATTCAATTTGGCAACCGGCAATGTAATTAGCATGCCGAATATTACTTGGAATGTGAATTGGAACGAAATCGCCAATAGATAAGACCATTTTACAATTTGGGCCCAAGTTAGAAGCAGAGCCTAAGGTGTAAATTATCGATAGTCCATATCTCGGAAACTATAAGAGATAATGCAATTTGGCAACCGGCAATGTAATTAGCATGCCGAATATTACTTGGAATGTGAATTGGAACGAAATCGCCAATAGATAAGACCATTTTACAATTTGGGAGCAAGTTAGAAGCAGAGCCTAAGGTGTAAATTATCGATAGTCCATATCTCGGAAACTATAAGAGATAATGCAATTTGGCAACCGGCAATGTAATTAGCATGCCGAATATTACTTGGAATGTGAATTGGAACGAAATCGCCAATAGATAAGACCATTTTACAATTTGGGCCCAAGTTAGAAGCAGAGCCTAAGGTGTAAATTATCGATAGTCCATATCTCGGAAACTATAAGAGATAATGCAATTGTGCAACCGGCAATGTAATTAGCATGCCGAATATTACTTGGAATGTGAATTGTAACGAAATCGCCAATAGGTAAGACCATTTTACAATTTGGTCCCAAGTTAGAAGCAGAGCCTAAGGTGTAAATTATCGATAGTCCATATCTCGGAAACTATAAGAGATAATTCAATTTGGCAACCGGCAATGTAATTAGCATGCCGAATATTACTTGGAATGTGAATTGGAACGAAATCGCCAATAGATAAGACCATTTTACAATTTGGGCCCAAGTTAGAAGCAGAGCCTAAGGTGTAAATTATCGATAGTCCATATCTCGGAAACTATAAGAGATAATGCAATTTGGCAACCGGCAATGTAATTAGCATGCCGAATATTACTTGGAATGTGAATTGGAACGAAATCGCCAATAGATAAGACCATTTTACAATTTGGGAGCAAGTTAGAAGCAGAGCCTAAGGTGTAAATTATCGATAGTCCATATCTCGGAAACTATAAGAGATAATGCAATTTGGCAACCGGCAATGTAATTAGCATGCCGAATATTACTTGGAATGTGAATTGGAACGAAATCGCCAATAGATAAGACCATTTTACAATTTGGGCCCAAGTTAGAAGCAGAGCCTATGGTGTAAATTATCGATAGTCCATATCTCGGAAACTATAAGAGATAATGCAATTTGGCAACCGGCAATGTAATTAGCATGCCGAATATTACTTGGAATGTGAATTGGAACGAAATCGCCAATAGATAAGACCATTTTACAATTTGGGCTCAAGTTAGAAGCAGAGCCTGAGGTGTAAATTATCGATAGTCCATATCTCGGAAACTATAAGAGATAATGCAATTTGGCAACCGGCAATGTAATTAGCATGCCGAATATTACTTGGAATGTGAATTGGAACGAAATCGCCAATAGATAAGACCATTTTACAATTTGGGCCCAAGTTAGAAGCAGAGCCTAAGGTGTAAATTATCGATAGTCCATATCTCGGAAACTATAAGAGATAATGCAATTTAGCAACCGGCAATGTAATTAGCATGCCGAATATTACTTGGAATGTGAATTGGAACGAAATCGCCAATAGATAAGACCATTTTACAATTTGGGCCCAAGTTAGAAGCAGAGCCTAAGGTGTAAATTATTGATAGTCCATATCTCGGAAACTATAAGAGATAATGCAATTTCGAAACCGGCAATGTAATTAGCATGCCGAATATCACTTGGAATGTGAATTGGGACGAAATCGCCTATAGATAAAACCATTTTACAATTTGGGCCCAAGTTAGAAGCAGAGCCTAAGGTGTAAATTATCGATAGTCCATATCTCGGAAACTATAAGAGATAATGCAATTTGGCAACCGGCAATGTAATTAGCATGTCGAATATTACTTGGAATGTGAATTGGAACGAAATCGCCAATAGATAAAACCATTTTACAATTTGGGCCCAAGTTAGAAGCAGAGCCTAAGGTGTAAATTATCGATAGTCCATATCTCGGAAACTATAAGAGATAATGCAATTTGGCAACCGGCAATGTAATTAGCATGCCGAATACTACTTGGAATGTGAATTGGAACGAAATCACCAATAGATAAGACCATTTTACAATTTGGGCCCAAGTTAGAAGCAGAGCCTAAGGTGTAAATTATCGATAGTCCATATCTCGGAAACTATAAGAGATAATGCAATTTGGCATCCGCCAATGTAATTAGCATGCCGAATATTACTTGGAATGTGAAATGGAACGAAATCGCCAATAGATAAGACCATTTTACAATTTGGGCCCAAGTTAGAAGCAGAGCCTAAGGTTTAAATTATCGATAGTCCCTATCTCGGAAACTATAAGAGATAATGTAATTTGGCAACCGGCAATGTAATTAGCATGCCGAATATTACTTGGAATGTGAATTGGAACGAAATCGCCAATAGATAAGACCATTTTACAATTTGGGCCCAAGTTAGAAGCAGAGCCTAAGGTGTAAATTATCGATAGTCCATATCTGGGAAACTATAAGAGATAATGCAATTTGGCAACCGGCAATGTAATTAGCATGCCGAATATTACTTGGAATGTGAACTGGAATGAAATCGCCAATAGATAAGATCATTTTACAATTTGGGCCCAAGTTAGAAGCAGAGCCTAAGGTGTAAATTATCGATAGTCCATATCTGGGAAACTATAAGAGATAATGCAATTTGGCAACCGGCAATGTAATTAGCATGCCGAATATTACTTGGAATGTGAATTGGAACGAAATCGCCAATAGATAAGGCCATTTTACAATTTGGGCCCAAGTTAGAAGCAGAGCCTAAGGTGTAAATTATCGATAGTCCATATCTCGGAAACTATAAGAGATAATGCAATTTGGCAACCGGCAATGTAATTAGCATGCCGAATGTCACTTGGAATGTGAATTGGGACGAAATCGCCTATAGATAAAACCATTTTACAATTTGGGCCCAAGTTAGAAGCAGAGCCTAAGGTGTAAATTATCGATAGTCCATATCTCGGAAACTATAAGAGATAATGCAATTTGGCAACCGGCAATGTAATTAGCATGCCGAATATTACTTGGAATGTGAATTGGAACGAAATCGCCAATAGACAAGACCATTTTACAATTTGGGCCCAAGTTAGAAGCAGAGCCTAAGGTGTAAATTATCGATAGTCCATATCTCGGAAACTATAAAAGATAATGCAATTTGGCAACCGGCAATGTAATTAGCATGCCGAATACTACTTGGAATGTGAATTGGAACGAAATCGCCAATAGATAAGACTATTTTACAATTTGGGCCCAAGTTAGAAGCAGAGCCTAAGGTGTAAATTATCGATTGTCCATATCTCGGAAACTATAAGAGATAATGCAATTTGGCATCCGCCAATGTAATTAGCATGCCGAATATTACTTGGAATGTGAAATGGAACGAAATCGCCAATAGATAAGACCATTTTACAATTTGGGCCCAAGTTAGAAGCAGAGCCTAAGGTGTAAATTATCGATAGTCCATATCTCGGAAACTATAAGAGATAATGCAATTTGGCAACCGGCAATGTAATTAGCATGCCGAATATTACTTGGAATGTGAATTGGAATGAAATCGCCAATAGATAAGATCATTTTACAATTTGGGCCCAAGTTAGAAGCAGAGCCTAAGGTGTAAATTATCGATAGTCCATATCTGGGAAACTATAAGAGATAATGCAATTTGGCAACCGGCAATGTAATTAGCATGCCGAATATTACTTGGAATGTGAATTGGAACGAAATCGCCAATAGATAAGACCATTTTACAATTTGGGCCCAAGTTAGAAGCAGAGCCTAAGGTGTAAATTATTGATAGTCCATATCTCGGAAACTATAAGAGATAATGCAATTTCGCAACCGGCAATGTAATTAGCATGCCGAATATTACTTGGAGTGTGAATTGGAACGAAATCGCCAATAGGTAAGACCATTTTACAATTTGGGCCCAAGTTAGAAGCAGAGCCTAAGGTGTAAATTATCGATAGTTCATATCTCGGAAACTATAAGAGATAATGCAATTTCGCAACCGGCAATGTAATTAGCATGCCGAATATAACTTGGAATGTGAATTGGAACGAAATCGCCAATAGATAAGACCATTTTACAATTTGGGCCCAAGTTAGAAGCAGAGCCTAAGGTGTAAATTATCGATAGTCCATATCTCGGAAACTATAAGAGATAATGCAATTTGGCAACCGGCAATGTAATTAGCATGCCGAATATTACTTGGAATGTGAATTGGAACGAAATCGCCAGTAGATAAGACCATTTTACAATTTGGGCCCAAGTTAGAAGCAGAGCCTAAGGTGTAAATTATCGATAGTCCATATCTGGGAAACTATAAGAGATAATGCAATTTGGCAACCGGCAATGTAATTAGCATGCCGAATATTACTTGGAATGTGAATTGGAACGAAATCGCCAATAGATAAGACCATTTTACAATTTGGGCCCAAGTTAGAAGCAGAGCCTAAGGTGTAAATTATCGATAGTCCATATCTCGGAAACTATAAGAGATAATGCAATTTGGCAACCGGCAATGTAATTAGCATGCCGAATATTACTTGGAATGTGAATTGGAACGAAATCGCCAATAGATAAGACCATTTTACAATTTGGGCCCAAGATAGAAGCAGAGCCTAAGGTGTAAATTATTGATAGTCCATATCTCGGAAACTATAAGAGATAATGCAATTTCGCAACCGGCAATGTAATTAGCATGCCGAATATTACTTGGAGTGTGAATTGGAACGAAATCGCCAATAGGTAAGACCATTTTACAATTTGGGCCCAAGTTAGAAGCAGAGCCTAAGGTGTAAATTATCGATAGTCCATATCTCGGAAACTATAAGAGATAATGCAATTTGGCAACCGGCAATGTAATTAGCATGCCGAATATTACTTGGAATGTGAATTGCAACGAAATCGCCAATAGATAAGACCATTTTACAATTTGGGCCCAAGTTAGAAGCAGAGCCTAAGGTGTAAATTATCGATAGTCCATATCTCGGAAACTATAAGAGATAATGCAATTTAGCAACCGGCAATGTAATTAGCATGCCGAATATTACTTGGAATGTGAATTGGAACGAAATCGCCAATAGATAAGACCATTTTACAATTTGGGCCCAAGTTAGAAGCAGAGCCTAAGGTGTAAATTATTGATAGTCCATATCTCGGAAACTATAAGAGATAATGCAATTTCGAAACCGGCAATGTAATTAGCATGCCGAATATCACTTGGAATGTGAATTGGGACGAAATCGCCTATAGATAAAACCATTTTACAATTTGGGCCCAAGTTAGAAGCAGAGCCTAAGGTGTAAATTATCGATAGTCCATATCTCGGAAACTATAAGAGATAATGCAATTTGGCAACCGGCAATGTAATTAGCATGTCGAATATTACTTGGAATGTGAATTGGAACGAAATCGCCAATAGATAAAACCATTTTACAATTTGGGCCCAAGTTAGAAGCAGAGCCTAAGGTGTAAATTATCGATAGTCCATATCTCGGAAACTATAAGAGATAATGCAATTTGGCAACCGGCAATGTAATTAGCATGCCGAATACTACTTGGAATGTGAATTGGAACGAAATCACCAATAGATAAGACCATTTTACAATTTGGGCCCAAGTTAGAAGCAGAGCCTAAGGTGTAAATTATCGATAGTCCATATCTCGGAAACTATAAGAGATAATGCAATTTGGCATCCGCCAATGTAATTAGCATGCCGAATATTACTTGGAATGTGAAATGGAACGAAATCGCCAATAGATAAGACCATTTTACAATTTGGGCCCAAGTTAGAAGCAGAGCCTAAGGTGTAAATTATCGATAGTCCATATCTCGGAAACTATAAGAGATAATGTAATTTGGCAACCGGCAATGTAATTAGCATGCCGAATATTACTTGGAATGTGAATTGGAACGAAATCGCCAATAGATAAGACCATTTTACAATTTGGGCCCAAGTTAGATGCAGAGCCTAAGGTGTAAATTATCGATAGTCCATATCTCGGAAACTATAAGAGATAATGCAATTTGGCAACCGGCAATGTAATTAGCATGCCGAATATTACTTGGAATGTGAATTGGAATGAAATCGCCAATAGATAAGATCATTTTACAATTTGGGCCCAAGTTAGAAGCAGAGCCTAAGGTGTAAATTATCGATAGTCCATATCTGGGAAACTATAAGAGATAATGCAATTTGGCAACCGGCAATGTAATTAGCATGCCGAATATTACTTGGAATGTGAATTGGAACGAAATCGCCAATAGATAAGGCCATTTTACAATTTGGGCCCAAGTTAGAAGCAGAGCCTAAGGTGTAAATTATCGATAGTCCATATCTCGGAAACTATAAGAGATAATGCAATTTGGCAACCGGCAATGTAATTAGCATGCCGAATATTACTTGGAATGTGAATTGGAACGAAATCGCCAATAGATAAGACCATTTTACAATTTGGGCCCAAGTTAGAAGCAGAGCCTAAGGTGTAAATTATTGATAGTCCATATCTCGGAAACTATAAGAGATAATGCAATTTCGCAACCGGCAATGTAATTAGCATGCCGAATATTACTTGGAGTGTGAATTGGAACGAAATCGCCAATAGGTAAGACCATTTTACAATTTGGGCCCAAGTTAGAAGCAGAGCCTAAGGTGTAAATTATCGATAGTCCATATCTCGGAAACTATAAGAGATAATGCAATTTGGCAACCGGCAATGTAATTAGCATGCCGAATATTACTTGGAATGTGAATTGGAACGAAATCGCCAATAGATAAGACCATTTTACAATTTGGGCCCAAGTTAGAAGCAGAGCCTAAGGTGTAAATTATCGATAGTCCATATCTCGGAAACTATAAGAGATAATGCAATTTGGCAACCGGCAATGTAATTAGCATGCCGAATATTACTTGGAATGTGAATTGGAACGAAATCGCCAATAGATAAGACCATTTTACAATTTGGGCCCAAGTTAGAAGCAGAGCCTAAGGTGTAAATTATCGATAGTCCATATCTCGGAAACTATAAGAGATAATGCAATTTGGCAACCGGCAATGTAATTAGCATGCCGAATATTACTTTGAATGTGAATTGCAACGAAATCGCCAATAGATAAGACCATTTTACAATTTGGGCCCAAGTTAGAAGCAGAGCCTAAGGTGTAAATTATCGATAGTCCATATCTCGGAAACTATAAGAGATAATGCAATTTGGCAACCGGCAATATAATTAGCATGCCGAATATTACTTGGAATGTGAATTGGAACGAAATCGCCAATAGATAAGACCATTTTACAATTTGGGCCCAAGTTAGAAGCAGAGCCTAAGGTGTAAATTATTGATAGTCCATATCTCGGAAACTATAAGAGATAATGCAATTTCGAAACCGGCAATGTAATTAGCATGCCGAATATCACTTGGAATGTGAATTGGGACGAAATCGCCAATAGATAAAAATATTTTACAATTTGGGCCCAAGTTAGAAGCAGAGCCTAAGGTGTAAATTATCGATAGTCCATATCTCGGAAACTATAAGAGATAATGCAATTTGGCAACCGGCAATGTAATTAGCATGTCGAATATTACTTGGAATGTGAATTGGAACGATATCGCCAATAGATAAGACCATTTTACAATTTGGGCCCAAGTTAGAAGCAGAGCCTAAGGTGTAAATTATCGATAGTCCATATCTCGGAAACTATAAGAGATAATGCAATTTGGCAAACGGCAATATAATTAGCATGCCGAATATTACTTGGAATGTGAATTGGAACGAAATCGCCAATAGATAAGACCATTTTACAATTTGGGCCCAAGTTAGAAGCAGAGCCTAAGGTGTAAATTATCGATAGTCCATATCTCGGAAACTATAAGAGATAATGCAATTTGGCAACCGGCAATGTAATTAGCATGCCGAATATTACTTGGAATGTGAATTGGAACGAAATCGCCAATAGATAAGACCATTTTACAATTTGGGCCCAAGTTAGAAGCAGAGCCTAAGGTGTAAATTATCGATAGTCCATATCTCGGAAACTATAAGAGATAATGCAATTTGGCAACCGGCAATGTAATTAGCATGCCGAATATTACTTGGAATGTGAATTGGAACGAAATCGCCAATAGATAAGACCATTTTACAATTTGGGCCCAAGTTAGAAGCAGAGCCTAAGGTGTAAATTATCGATAGTCCATATCTCGGAAACTATAAGAGATAATGCAATTTGGCAACCGGCAATGTAATTAGCATGCCGAGTATTACTTGGAATGTGAATTGGAACGAAATCGCCAATAGATAAGACCATTTTACAATTTGGGCCCAAGTTAGAAGCAGAGCCTAAGGTGTAAATTATTGATAGTCCATATCTCGGAAACTATAAGAGATAATGCAATTTCGCAACCGGCAATGTAATTAGCATGCCGAATATCACTTGGAATGTGAATTGGGACGAAATCGCCAATAGATAAGACCATTTTACAATTTGGGCCCAAGTTAGAAGCAGAGCCTAAGGTGTAAATTATCGATAGTCCATATCTCGGAAACTATAAGAGATAATGCAATTTGGCAACCGGCAATGTAATTAGCATGCCGAATATTACTTGGAATGTGAATTGGAATGAAATCGCCAATAGATAAGATCATTTTACAATTTGGGCCCAAGTTAGAAGCAGAGCCTAAGGTGTAAATTATCGATAGTCCATATCTGGGAAACTATAAGAGATAATGCAATTTGGCAACCGGCAATGTAATTAGCATGCCGAATATTACTTGGAATGTGAATTGGAACGAAATCGCCAATAGATAAGGCCATTTTACAATTTGGGCCCAAGTTAGAAGCAGAGCCTAAGGTGTAAATTATCGATAGTCCATATCTCGGAAACTATAAGAGATAATGCAATTTGGCAACCGGCAATGTAGTTAGCATGCCGAATATTACTTGGAATGTGAATTGGAACGAAATCGCCAATAGATAAGACCATTTTACAATTTGGGCCCAAGTTAGAAGCAGAGCCTAAGGTGTAAATTATTGATAGTCCATATCTCGGAAACTATAAGAGATAATGCAATTTCGCAACCGGCAATGTAATTAGCATGCCGAATATTACTTGGAGTGTGAATTGGAACGAAATCGCCAATAGGTAAGACCATTTTACAATTTGGGCCCAAGTTAGAAGCAGAGCCTAAGGTGTAAATTATCGATAGTCCATATCTCGGAAACTATAAGAGATAATGCAATTTGGCAACCGGCAATGTAATTAGCATGCCGAATATTACTTGGAATGTGAATTGGAACGAAATCGCCAATAGATAAGACCATTTTACAATTTGGGCCCAAGTTAGAAGCAGAGCCTAAGGTGTAAATTATCGATAGTCCATATCTCGGAAACTATAAGAGATAATGCAATTTGGCAACCGGCAATGTAATTAGCATGCCGAATATTACTTTGAATGTGAATTGCAACGAAATCGCCAATAGATAAGACCATTTTACAATTTGGGCCCAAGTTAGAAGCAGAGCCTAAGGTGTAAATTATCGATAGTCCATATCTCGGAAACTATAAGAGATAATGCAATTTGGCAACCGGCAATATAATTAGCATGCCGAATATTACTTGGAATGTGAATTGGAACGAAATCGCCAATAGATAAGACCATTTTACAATTTGGGCCCAAGTTAGAAGCTGAGCCTAAGGTGTAAATTATTGATAGTCCATATCTCGGAAACTATAAGAGATAATGCAATTTCGAAACCGGCAATGTAATTAGCATGCCGAATATCACTTGGAATGTGAATTGGTACGAAATCGCCAATAGATAAAAATATTTTACAATTTGGGCCCAAGTTAGAAGCAGAGCCTAAGGTGTAAATTATCGATAGTCCATATCTCGGAAACTATAAGAGATAATGCAATTTGGCAACCGGCAATGTAATTAGCATGTCGAATATTACTTGGAATGTGAATTGGAACGATATCGCCAATAGATAAGACCATTTTACAATTTGGGCCCAAGTTAGAAGCAGAGCCTAAGGTGTAAATTATCGATAGTCCATATCTCGGAAACTATAAGAGATAATGCAATTTCGCAACCGGCAATGTAATTAGCATGCCGAATATTACTTGGAATGTGAATTGGAACGAAATCGCCAATAGATAAGACCATTTTACAATTTGGGCCCAAGTTAGAAGCAGAGCCTAAGGTGTAAATTATCGATAGTCCATATCTCGGAAACTATAAGAGATAATGCAATTTGGCAACCGGCAATGTAATTAGCATGCCGAATATTACTTGGAATGTGAATTGGAACGAAATCGCCAATAGATAAGACCATTTTACAATTTGGGCCCAAGTTAGAAGCAGAGCCTAAGGTGTAAATTATCGATAGTCCATATCTCGGAAACTATAAGAGATAATGCAATTTGGCAACCGGCAATGTAATTAGCATGCCGAATATTACTTTGAATGTGAATTGCAACGAAATCGCCAATAGATAAGACCATTTTACAATTTGGGCCCAAGTTGGAAGCAGAGCCTAAGGTGTAAATTATCGATAGTCCATATCTCGGAAACTATAAGAGATAATGCAATTTGGCAACCGGCAATATAATTAGCATGCCGAATATTACTTGGAATGTGAATTGGAACGAAATCGCCAATAGATAAGACCATTTTACAATTTGGGCCCAAGTTAGAAGCTGAGCCTAAGGTGTAAATTATTGATAGTCCATATCTCGGAAACTATAAGAGATAATGCAATTTCGAAACCGGCAATGTAATTAGCATGCCGAATATCACTTGGAATGTGAATTGGTACGAAATCGCCAATAGATAAAAATATTTTACAATTTGGGCCCAAGTTAGAAGCAGAGCCTAAGGTGTAAATTATCGATAGTCCATATCTCGGAAACTATAAGAGATAATGCAATTTGGCAACCGGCAATGTAATTAGCATGTCGAATATTACTTGGAATGTGAATTGGAACGATATCGCCAATAGATAAGACCATTTTACAATTTGGGCCCAAGTTAGAAGCAGAGCCTAAGGTGTAAATTATCGATAGTCCATATCTCGGAAACTATAAGAGATAATGCAATTTGGCAAACGGCAATATAATTAGCATGCCGAATATTACTTGGAATGTGAATTGGAACGAAATCGCCAATAGATAAGACCATTTTACAATTTGGGCCCAAGTTAGAAGCAGAGCCTAAGGTGTAAATTATCGATAGTCCATATCTCGGAAACTATAAGAGATAATGCAATTTGGCAACCGGCAATGTAATTAGCATGCCGAATATTACTTGGAATGTGAATTGGAACGAAATCGCCAATAGATAAGACCATTTTACAATTTGGGCCCAAGTTAGAAGCAGAGCCTAAGGTGTAAATTATCGATAGTCCATATCTCGGAAACTATAAGAGATAATGCAATTTGGCAACCGGCAATGTAATTAGCATGCCGAATATTACTTGGAATGTGAATTGGAACGAAATCGCCAATAGATAAGACCATTTTACAATTTGGGCCCAAGTTAGAAGCAGAGCCTAAGGTGTAAATTATCGATAGTCCATATCTCGGAAACTATAAGAGATAATGCAATTTGGCAACCGGCAATGTAATTAGCATGCCGAGTATTACTTGGAATGTGAATTGGAACGAAATCGCCAATAGATAAGACCATTTTACAATTTGGGCCCAAGTTAGAAGCAGAGCCTAAGGTGTAAATTATTGATAGTCCATATCTCGGAAACTATAAGAGATAATGCAATTTCGCAACCGGCAATGTAATTAGCATGCCGAATATCACTTGGAATGTGAATTGGGACGAAATCGCCAATAGATAAGACCATTTTACAATTTGGGCCCAAGTTAGAAGCAGAGCCTAAGGTGTAAATTATCGATAGTCCATATCTCGGAAACTATAAGAGATAATGCAATTTGGCAACCGGCAATGTAATTAGCATGCCGAATATTACTTGGAATGTGAATTGGAACGAAATCGCCAATAGATAAGACCATTTTACAATTTGGGCCCAAGTTAGAAGCAGAGCCTAAGGTGTAAATTATTGATAGTCCATATCTCGGAAACTATAAGAGATAATGCAATTTCGCAACCGGCAATGTTATTAGCATGCCGAATATTACTTGGAGTGTGAATTGGAACGAAATCGCCAATAGGTAAGACCATTTTACAATTTGGGCCCAAGTTAGAAGCAGAGCCTAAGGTGTAAATTATCGATAGTCCATATCTCGGAAACTATAAGAGATAATGCAATTTGGCAACCGGCAATGTAATTAGCATGCCGAATATTACTTGGAATGTGAATTGGAACGAAATCGCCAATAGATAAGACCATTTTACAATTTGGGCCCAAGTTAGAAGCAGAGCCTAAGGTGTAAATTATCGATAGTCCATATCTCGGAAACTATAAGAGATAATGCAATTTGGCAACCGGCAATGTAATTAGCATGCCGAATATTACTTGGAATGTGAATTGGAACGAAATCGCCAATAGATAAGACCATTTTACAATTTGGGCCCAAGTTAGAAGCAGAGCCTAAGGTGTAAATTATCGATAGTCCATATCTCGGAAACTATAAGAGATAATGCAATTTGGAAACCGGCAATGTAATTAGCATGCCGAATATTACTTGGAATGTGAATTGCAACGAAATCGCCAATAGATAAGACAATTTTACAATTTGGGCCCAAGTTAGAAGCAGAGCCTAAGGTGTAAATTATCGATAGTCCATATCTCGGAAACTATAAGAGATAATGCAATTTCGCAACCGGCAATGTAATTAGCATGCCGAATATCACTTGGAATGTGAATTGGGACGAAATCGCCAATAGATAAGACCATTTTACAATTTGGGCCCAAGTTAGGAGCAGAGCCTAAGGTGTAAATTATCGATAGTCCGTATCTCGGAAACTATAAGAGATAATGCAATTTGGCAACCGGCAATGTAATTAGCATGCCGAATATTACTTGGAATGTGAATTGGAACGAAATCGCCAATAGATAAGACTATTTTACAATTTGGGCCCAAGTTAGAAGCAGAGCCTAAGGTGTAAATTATCGATAGTCCATATCTCGGAAACTATAAGAGATAATGCAATTTCGCAACCGGCAATGTAATTAGCATGCCGAATATCACTTGGAATGTGAATTGGGACGAAATCGCCAATAGATAAGACCATTTTACAATTTGGGCCCAAGTTAGAAGCAGAGCCTAAGGTGTAAATTATCGATAGTCCATATCTCGGAAACTATAAGAGATAATGCAATTTGGCAACCGGCAATGTAATTAGCATGCCGAATATTACTTGGAATGTGAATTGGAACGAAATCGCCAATAGATAAGACCATTTTACAATTTGGGCCCAAGTTAGAAGCAGAGCCTAAGGTGTAAATTATCGATAGTCCATATCTCGGAAACTATAAGAGATAATGCAATTTGGCAACCGGCAATGTAATTAGCATGCCGAATATTACTTGGAATGTGAATTGGAACGAAATCGCCAATAGATAAGACCATTTTACAATTTGGGACCAAGTTAGAAGCAGAGCCTAAGGTGTAAATTATTGATAGTCCATATCTCGGAAACTATAAGAGATAATGCAATTTCGCAACCGGCAATGTAATTAGCATGCCGAATATCACTTGGAATGTGAATTGGGACGAAATCGCCAATAGATAAGACCATTTTACAATTTGGGCCCAAGTTAGAAGCAGAGACTAAGGTGTAAATTATCGATAGTCCATATCTCGGAAACTATAAGAGATAATGCAATTTGGCAACCGGCAATGTAATTAGCATGCCGAATATTACTTGGAATGTGAATTGGAACGAAATCGCCAATAGATAAGACCATTTTACAATTTGGGCCCAAGTTAGAAGCAGAGCCTAAGGTGTAAATTATCGATAGTCCATATCTCGGAAACTATAAGAGATAATGCAATTTGGCAACCGGCAATGTAATTAGCATGCCGAATATTACTTGGAATGTGAATTGGAACGAAATCGCCAATAGATAAGACCATTTTACAATTTGGGCCCAAGTTAGAAGCAGAGCCTAAGGTGTAAATTATCGATAGTCCATATCTCGGAAACTATAAGAGATAATGCAATTTGGCAACCGGCAATGTAACTAGCATGCCGAATATTACTTGGAATGTGAATTGGAACGAAATCGCCAATAGATAAGACCATTTTACAATTTGGGCCCAAGTTAGAAGCAGAGCATAAGGTGTAAATTATTGATAGTCCATATCTCGGAAACTATAAGAGATAATGCAATTTCGCAACCGGCAATGTAATTAGCATGCCGAATATCACTTGGAATGTGAATTGGGACGAAATCGCCAATAGATAAGACCATTTTACAATTTGGGCCCAAGTTAGAAGCAGAGCCTAAGGTGTAAATTATCGATAGTCCGTATCTCGGAAACTATAAGAGATAATGCAATTTGGCAACCGGCAATGTAATTAGCATGCCGAATATTACTTGGAATGTGAATTGGAACGAAATCGCCAATAGATAAGACTATTTTACAATTTGGGCCCAAGTTAGAAGCAGAGCCTAAGGTGTAAATTATCGATAGTCCATATCTCGGAAACTATAAGAGATAATGCAATTTCGCAACCGGCAATGTAATTAGCATGCCGAATATCACTTGGAATGTGAATTGGGACGAAATCGCCAATAGATAAGACCATTTTACAATTTGGGCCCAAGTTAGAAGCAGAGCCTAAGGTGTAAATTATCGATAGTCCATATCTCGGAAACTATAAGAGATAATGCAATTTGGCAACCGGCAATGTAATTAGCATGCCGAATATTACTTGGAATGTGAATTGGAACGAAATCGCCAATAGATAAGACCATTTTACAATTTGAGCCCAAGTTAGAAGCAGAGCCTATGGTGTAAATTATCGATAGTCCATATCTCGGAAACTATAAGAGATAATGCAATTTGGCAATCGGCAATGTAATTAGCATGCCGAATATTACTTGGAATGTGAATTGGAACGAAATCGCCAATAAATAAGACCATTTTACAATTTGGGCCCAAGTTAGAAGCAGAGCCTAAGGTGTAAATTATCGATAGTCTATATCTCGGAAACTATAAGAGATAATGCAATTTGGCAACCGGCAATGTAATTAGCATGCCGAATATTACTTGGAATGTGAATTGGAACGAAATCGCCAATAGATAAGACCATTTTACAATTTGGGCCCAAGTTAGAAGCAGAGCCTAAGGTGTAAATTATCGATAGTCCATATCTCGGAAACTATAAGAGATAATGCAATTTGGCAACCGGCAATGTAATTCAGCATGCCGAATATTACTTGGTATGTGAATTGGAACGAAATCGCCAATAGATAAGACCATTTTACAATTTGGGACCAAGTTAGAAGCAGAGCCTAAGGTGTAAATTATTGATAGTCCATATCTCGGAAACTATAAGAGATAATGCAATTTCGCAACCGGCAATGTAATTAGCATGCCGAATATCACTTGGAATGTGAATTGGGACGAAATCGCCAATAGATAAGACAATTTTACAATTTGGGCCCAAGTTAGAAGCAGAGCCTAAGGTGTAAATTATCGATAGTCCATATCTCGGAAACTATAAGAGATAATGCAATTTGGCAACCGGCAATGTAATTAGCATGCCGAATATTACTTGGAATGTGAATTGGAACGAAATCGCCAATAGATAAGACCATTTTACAATTTGGGCCCAAGTTTGAAGCAGAGCCTAAGGTGTAAATTATCGATAGTCCATATCTCGGAAACTATAAGAGATAATGCAATTTGGCAACCGGCAATGTAATTAGCATGCCGAATATTACTTGGAATGTGAATTGGAACGAAATCGCCAATAGATAAGACCATTTTACAATTTGGGCCCAAGTTAGAAGCAGAGCCTAAGGTGTAAATTATCGATAGTCCATATCTCGGAAACTATAAGAGATAATGCAATTTGGCAACCGGCAATGTAATTAGCATGCCGAATATTACTTGGAATGTGAATTGCAACGAAATCGCCAATAGATAAGACCATTTTACAATTTGGGCCCAAGTTAGAAGCAGAGCCTAAGGTGTAAATTATCGATAGTCCATATCTCGGAAACTATAAGAGATAATGCAATTTGGCAACCGGCAATGTAACTAGCATGCCGAATATTACTTGGAATGTGAATTGGAACGAAATCGCCACTAGATAAGACCATTTTACAATTTTTGCCCAAGTTAGAAGCAGAGCCTAAGGTGTAAATTATTGATAGTCCATATCTCGGAAACTATAAGAGATAATGCAATTTCGCAAACGGCAATGTAATTAGCATGCCGAATATCACTTGGAATGTGAATTGGGACGAAATCGCCAATAGATAAGACCATTTTACAATTTGGGCCCAAGTTAGAAGCAGAGCCTAAGGTGTAAATTATCGATAGTCCGTATCTCGGAAACTATAAGAGATAATGCAATTTGGCTACCGGCAATGTAATTAGCATGCCGAATATTACTTGGAATGTGAATTGGAACGAAATCGCCAATAGATAAGACCATTTTACAATTTGGGCCCAAGTTAGAAGCAGAGCCTAAGGTGTAAATTATCGATAGACCATATCTCGGAAACTATAAGAGATAATGCAATTTGGCAACCGGCAATGTAATTAGCATGCCGAATATTACTTGGAATGTGAATTGGAACGAAATCGCCAACAGGTAAGACCATTTTACAATTTGGTACCAAGTTAGAAGCAGAGCCTAAGGTGTAAATTATCGATAGTCCATATCTCAGAAACTATAAGAGATAATTCAATTTGGCAACCGGCAATGTAATTAGCATGCCGAATATTACTTGGAATGTGAATTGGAACGAAATCGCCAATAGATAAGACCATTTTACAATTTGGGCCCAAGTTAGAAGCAGAGCCTAAGGTGTAAATTATCGATAGTCCATATCTCGGAAACTATAAGAGATAATGCAATTTGGCAACCGGCAATGTAATTAGCATGCCGAATATTACTTGGAATGTGAATTGGAACGAAATCGCCAATAGATAATACCATTTTACAATTTGGGAGCAAGTTAGAAGCAGAGCCTAAGGTGTAAATTATCGATAGTCCATATCTCGGAAACTATAAGAGATAATGCAATTTGGCAACCGGCAGTGTAATTAGCATGCCGAATATTACTTGGAATGTGAATTGGAACGAAATCGCCAATAGATAAGACCATTTTACAATTTGGGCCCAAGTTAGAAGCAGAGCCTATGGTGTAACTTATCGATAGTCCATATCTCGGAAACTATAAGAGATAATGCAATTTGGCAACCGGCAATGTAATTAGCATGCCGAATATTACTTGGAATGTGAATTGGAACGAAATCGCCAATAGATAAGACCATTTTACAATTTGGGCCCTAGTTAGAAGCAGAGCCTAAGATGTAAATTATCGATAGTCCATATATCGGAAACTATAAGAGATAATGCAATTTGGCAACCGGCAATGTAATTAGCATGCCGAATATTACTTGGAATGTGAATTGGAACGAAATCGCCAATAGATAAGACCATTTTACAATTTGGGCCCAAGTTAGAAGCAGAGCCTAAGGTGTAAATTATCGATAGTCCATATCTCGGAAACTATAAGAGATAATGCAATTTGGCAACCGGCAATGTAATTAGCATGCCGAATATTACTTGGAATGTGAATTGGAACGAAATCGCCAATAGATAAGACCATTTTACAATTTGGGCCCAAGTTAGAAGCGGAGCCTGAGGTGTAAATTATCGATAGTCCATATCTCGGAAACTATAAGAGATAATGCAATTTGGCAACCGGCAATGTAATTAGCATGCCGAATATTACTTGGAATGTGAATTGGAACGAAATCGCCAATAGATAAGACCATTTTACAATTTGGGCCCAAGTTAGAAGCAGAGCCTAAGGTGTAAATTATTGATAGTCCATATCTCGGAAACTATAAGAGATAATGCAATTTCGCAACCGGCAATGTAATTAGCATGCCGAATATCACTTGGAATGTGAATTGGGACGAAATCGCCAATAGATAAGACCATTTTACAATTTGGGCCCAAGTTAGAAGCAGAGCCTAAGGTGTAAATTATCGATAGTCCATATCTCGGAAACTATAAGAGATAATGCAATTTGGCAACCGGCAATGTAATTAGCATGCCGAATATTACTTGGAATGTGAATTGGAACGAAATCGCCAATAGATAAGACCATTTTACAATTTGGGCCCAAGTTAGAAGCAGAGCCTAAGGTGTAAATTATCGATAGTCCATATCTCGGAAACTATAAGAGATAATGCAATTTGGCAACCGGCAATGTAATTAGCATGCCGAATATTACTTGGAATGTGAATTGGAACGAAATCACCAATAGATAAGACCATTTTACAATTTGGGCCCAAGTTAGAAGCAGAGCCTAAGGTGTAAATTATCGATAGTCCATATCTCGGAAACTATAAGAGATAATGAAATTTGGCAACCGGCAATGTAATTAGCATGCCGAATATTACTTGGAATGTGAATTGGAACGAAATCGCCAATAGATAAGACCATTTTACAATTTGGGCCCAAGTTAGAAGCAGAGCCTAAGGTGTAAATTATCGATAGTCCATATCTCGGAAACTATAAGAGATAATGCAATTTGGCAACCGGTAATGTAATTAGCATGCCGAATATTACTTGGAATGTGAATTGGAACGAAATCGCCAATAGGTAAGACCATTTTACAATTTGGGCCCAAGTTAGAAGCAGAGCCAAAGGTGTAAATTATCGATAGTCCATATCTCGGAAACTATAAGAGATAATTCAATTTGGCAACCGGCAATGTAATTAGCATGCCGAATATTACTTGGAATGTCAATTGGAACAAAATCGCCAATAGATAAGACCATTTTACAATTTGGGCCCAAGTTAGAAGCAGAGCCTAAGGTGTAAATTATCGATAGTCCATATCTCGGAAACTATAAGAGATAATGCAATTTGGCAACCGGCAATGTAATTAGCATGCCGAATAATACTTGGAATGTGAATTGGAACGAAATCGCCAATAGATAAGACCATTTTACAATTTGGGAGCAAGTTAGAAGCAGAGCCTAAGGTGTAAATTATCGATAGTCCATATCTCGGAAACTATAAGAGATAATGCAATTTGGCAACCGGCAATGTAATTGGCATGCCGAATATTACTTGGAATGTGAATTGGAACGAAATCGCCAATAGATAAGACCATTTTACAATTTGGGCCCAAGTTAGAAGCAGAGCCTATGGTGTAAATTATCGATAGTCCATATCTCGGAAACTATAAGAGATAATGCAATTTGGCAACCGGCAATGTAATTAGCATGCCGAATATTACTTGGAATGTGAATTGGAACGAGATCGCCAATAGATAAGACCATTTTACAATTTGGGCCCAAGTTAGAAGCAGAGCCTAAGGTGTAAATTATCGATAGTCCATATCTCGGAAACTATAAGAGATAATGCAATTTGGCAACCGGCAATGTAATTAGCATGCCGAATATTACTTGGAATGTGAATTGGAACGAAATCGCCAATAGATAAGACCATTTTACAATTTGGGCCCAAGTTAGAAGCAGAGCCTAAGGTGTAAATTATCGATAGTCCATATCTCGGAAACTATAAGAGATAATGCAATTTGCCAACCGGTAATGTAATTAGCATGCCGAATATTACTTGGATTGTGAATTGGAACGAAATCGCCAATAGATAAGACCATTTTACAATTTGGGCCCAAGTTAGATGCAGAGCCTAAGGTGTAAATTATTGATAGTCCATATCTCGGAAACTATAAGAGATAATGCAATTTCGCAACCGGCAATGTAATTAGCATGCCGAATATCACTTGGAATGTGAATTGGGACGAAATCGCCAATAGATAAGACCATTTTACAATTTGGGCCCAAGTTAGAAGCAGAGCCTAAGGTGTAAATTATCGATAGTCCATATCTCGGAAACTATAAGAGATAATGCAATTTGGCAACCGGCAATGTAATTAGCATGCTGAATATTACTTGGAATGTGAATTGGAACGAAATCGCCAATAGATAAGACCATTTTACAATTTGGGCCCAAGTTAGAAGCAGAGCCTAAGGTGTAAATTATCGATAGTCCATATCTCAGAAACTATAAGAGATAATGCAATTTGGCAACCGGCAATGTAATTAGCATGCCGAATATTACTTGGAATGTGAATTGGAACGAAATCGCCAATAGATAAGACCATTTTACAATTTGGGCCCAAGTTAGAAGCAGAGCCTAAGGTGTAAATTATCGATAGTCCATATCTCGGAAACTATAAGAGATAATGCAATTTCGCAACCGGCAATGTAATTAGCATGCCGAATATTACTTGGAGTGTGAATTGGAACGAAATCGCCAATAGATAAGACCATTTTACAATTTGGGCCCAAGTTAGAAGCAGAGCCTAAGGTGTAAATTATCGATAGTCCATATCTCGCAAACTATAAGAGATAATGCAATTTGGCAACCGGCAATGTAATTAGCATGCCGAATATTACTTGGAATGTGAATTGGAACGAAATCGCCAATAGATAAGACCATTTTACAATTTGGGCCCAAGTTAGAAGCAGAGCCTAAGGTGTAAATTATCGATAGTCCATATCTCAGAAACTATAAGAGATAATGCAATTTGGCAACCGGCAATGTAATTAGCATGCCGAATATTACTTGGAATGTGAATTGCAACGAAATCGCCAATAGATAAGACCATTTTACAATTTGGGCCCAAGTTAGAAGCAGAGCCTAAGGTGTAAATTATCGATAGTCCATATCTCGGAAACTATAAGAGATAATTCAATTTGGCAACCGGCAATGTAATTAGCATGCCGAATATTACTTGGAATGTGAATTGGAACGAAATCGCCAATAGATAAGACCATTTTACAATTTGGGCCCAAGTTAGAAGCAGAGCCTAAGGTGTAAATTATCGATAGTCCATATCTCGGAAACTATAAGAGATAATACAATTTGGCAAACGGCAATGTAATTAGCATGCCGAATATTACTTGGAATGTGAATTGGAACGAAATCGCCAATAGATAAGACCATTTTACAATTTGGGCCCAAGTTAGAAGCAGAGCCTAAGGTGTAAATTATCGATAGTCCATATCTCGGAAACTATAAGAGATAATGCAATTTGGCAACCGGCAATGTAATTAGCATGCCGAATATTACTTGGACTGTGAATTGGAACGAAATCGCCAATTGGTAAGGCCATTTTACAATTTGGGCCCAAGTTAGAAGCAGAGCCTAAGGTGTAAATTATCGATAGTCCATATCTCGGAAACTATAAGAGATAATTCAATTTGGCAACCGGCAATGTAATTAGCATGCCGAATATTACTTGGAATGTGAATTGGAACGAAATCGCCAATAGATAAGACCATTTTACAATTTGGGCCCAAGTTAGAAGCAGAGCCTAAGGTGTAAATTATCGATAGTCCATATCTCGGAAACTATAAGAGATAATGCAATTTGGCAAACGGCAATGTAATTAGCATGCCGAATATTACTTGGAATGTGAATTGGAACGAAATCGCCAATAGATAAGACCATTTTAGAATTTGGGCCCAAGTTAGAAGCAGAGCCTAAGGTGTAAATTATCGATAGTCCATATCTCGGAAACTATAAGAGATAATGCAATTTGGCAACCGGCAATGTAATTAGCATGCCGAATATTACTTGGAATGTGAATTGGAACGAAATCGCCAAAAGATAAGACCATTTTACAATTTGGGCCCAAGTTAGAAGCAGAGCCTATGGTGTAAATTATCGATAGTCCATATCTCGGAAACTATAAGAGATAATGCAATTTGGCAACCGGCAATGTAATTAGCATGCCGAATATTACTTGGAGTCTGAATTGGAACGAAATCGCCAATAGATAAGTCCATTTTACAATTTGGGCCCAAGTTAGAAGCAGAGCCTAAGGTGTAAATTATCGATAGTCCATATCTCGGAAACTATAAGAGATAATGCAATTTGGCAACCGGCAATGTAATTAGCATGCCGAATATTACTTGGAGTCTGAATTGGAACGAAATCGCCAATAGATAAGACCATTTTACAATTTGGGCCCAAGTTAGAAGCAGAGCATAAGGTGTAAATTATCGATAGTCCATATCTCGGAAACTATAAGAGATAATGCAATTTGGCAACCGGCAATGTAATTAGCATGCCGAATATTACTTGGAGTGTGAATTGGAACGAAATCGCCAATAGATAAGACCATTTTACAATTTGGGCCCAAGTTAGAAGCAGAGCCTAAGGTGTAAATTATCGATAGTCCATATCTCGGAAACTATAAGAGATAATGCAATTTGGCAACCGGCAATGTAATTAGCATGCCGAATATTACTTGGAATGTGAATTGGAACGAAATCGCCAATAGATAAGACCATTTTACAATTTGGGCCCAAGTTAGAAGCAGAGCTTAAGGTATAAATTATTGATAGTCCATATCTCGGAAACTATAAGAGATAATGCAATTTCGCAACAGGCAATGTAATTAGCATGCCGAATATCACTTGGAATGTGAATTGGGACGAAATCGCCAATAGATAAGACCATTTTACAATTTGGGCCCAAGTTAGAAGCAGAGCCTAAGGTGTAAATTATCGATAGTCCATATCTCGGAAACTATAAGAGATAATGCAATTTGGCAACCGGCAATGTAATTAGCATGCCGAATATTACTTGGAATGTGAATTGGAACGAAATCGCCAATAGATAAGACCAT
The DNA here is from genome assembly GCF_030347505.1 of Rhynchophorus ferrugineus. Taxonomy (NCBI): domain Eukaryota; kingdom Metazoa; phylum Arthropoda; class Insecta; order Coleoptera; family Curculionidae; genus Rhynchophorus; species Rhynchophorus ferrugineus. Next base: position 139,009 of record NW_027472927.1, read on the forward strand.
TTTACAATTTGTGCCCAAGTTAGAAGCAGAGCCTAAGGTGTAAATTATCGATAGTCCATATCTCGGAAACTATAAGAGATAATGCAATTTGGCAACCGGCAATGTAATTAGCATGCCGAATATTACTTGGAATGTGAATTGGAACGAAATCGCCAATAGATAAGACCATTTTACAATTTGGGCCCAAGTTAGAAGCAGAGCCTATGGTGTAAATTATCGATAGTCCATATCTCGGAAACTATAAGAGATAATGCAATTTGGCAACCGGCAATGTAATTAGCATGCCGAATATTACTTGGAATGTGAATTGGAACGAAATCGCCAATAGATAAGACCATTTTACAATTTGGGCCCAAGTTAGAAGCAGAACCTAAGGTGTAAATTATCGATAGTCCATATCTCGGAAACTATAAGAGATAATGCAATTTGGCAACCGGCAATGTAATTAGCATGCCGAATATTACTTGGAATGTGAATTGGAACGAAATCGCCAATAGATAAGACCATTTTACAATTTGGGCCCAAGTTAGAAGCAGAGCCTAAGGTGTAAATTATCGATAGTCCATATCTCGGAAACTATAAGAGATAATGCAATTTGGCAACCGGCAATGTAATTAGCATGCCGAATATTACTTGGAATGTGAATTGGAACGAAATCGCCAATAGATAAGACCATTTTACAATTTGGGCCCAAGTTAGAAGCAGAGCCTAAGGTGTAAATTATTGATAGTCCATATCTCGGAAACTATAAGAGATAATGCAATTTCGCAACCGGCAATGTAATTAGCATGCCGAATATTACTTGGAGTGTGAATTGGAACGAAATCGCCAATAGATAAGACCATTTTACAATTTGGGCCCAAGTTAGAAGCAGAGCCTAAGGTGTAAATTATCGATAGTCCATATCTCGGAAACTATAAGAGATAATGCAATTTGGCAACCGGCAATGTAATTAGCATGCCGAATATTACTTGAAATGTGAATTGGAACGAAATCGCCAATAGATAAGGCCATTTTACAATTTGGGCCCAAGTTAGAAGCAGAGCCTAAGGTGTAAATTATCGATAGTCCATATCTCGGAAACTATAAGAGATAATGCAATTTGGCAACCGGCAATATAATTAGCATGCCGAATATTACTTGGAATGTGAATTGGAACGAATTCGCCAATAGATAAGACCATTTTACAATTTGGGCCCAAGTTAGAAGCAGAGCCTAAGGTGTAAATTATCGATAGTCCATATCTCGGAAACTATAAGAGATAATGCAATTTGGCAACCGGCAATGTAATTAGCATGCCGAATATTACTTGGAATGTGAATTGGAACGAAATCGCCAATAGATAAGACCATTTTACAATTTGGGCCCAAGTTAGAAGCAGAGCCTAAGGTGTAAATTATCGATAGTCCATATCTCGGAAACTATAAGAGATAATGCAATTTGGCAACCGGCAATGTAATTAGCATGCCGAATATTACTTGGAATGTGAATTGGAACGAAATCGCCAATAGATAAGACCATTTTACAATTTGGGCCCAAGTTAGAAGCAGAGCCTAAGGTGTAAATTATTGATAGTCCATATCTCGGAAACTATAAGAGATAATGCAATTTCGCAACCGGCAATGTAATTAGCATGCCGAATATCACTTGGAATGTGAATTGGGACGAAATCGCCAATAGATAAGACCATTTTACAATTTGGGCCCAAGTTAGAAGCAGAGCCTAAGGTGTAAATTATCGATAGTCCATATCTCGGAAACTATAAGAGATAATGCAATTTGGCAACCGGCAATGTAATTAGCATGCCGAATATTACTTGGAATGTGAATTGGAACGAAATCGCCAATAGATAAGACCATTTTACAATTTGGGCCCAAGTTAGAAGCAGAGCCTAAGGTGTAAATTATTGATAGTCCATATCTCGGAAACTATAAGAGATAATGCAATTTCGCAACCGGCAATGTAATTAGCATGCGGAATATTACTTGGAGTGTGAATTGGAACGAAATCGCCAATAGGTAAGACCATTTTACAATTTGGGCCCAAGTTAGAAGCAGAGCCTAAGGTGTAAATTATCGATAGTCCATATCTCGGAAACTATAAGAGATAATGCAATTTGGCAACCGGCAATGTAATTAGCATGCCGAATAATACTTGGAATGTGAATTGGAACGAAATCGCCAATAGATAAGACCATTTTACAATTTGGGCCCAAGTTAGAAGCAGAGCCTAAGGTGTAAATTATCGATAGTCCATATCTCGGAAACTATAAGAGATAATGCAATTTGGCAACCGGCAATGTAATTAGCATGCCGAATATTACTTGGAATGTGAATTGCAACGAAATCGCCAATAGATAAGACAATTTTACAATTTGGGCCCAAGTTAGAAGCAGAGCCTAAGGTGTAAATTATTGATAGTCCATATCTCGGAAACTATAAGAGATAATGCAATTTCGCAACCGGCAATGTAATTAGCATGCCGAATATCACTTGGAATGTGAATTGGGACGAAATCGCCAATAGATAAGACCATTTTACAATTTGGGCCCAAGTTAGAAGCAGAGCCTAAGGTGTAAATTATCGATAGTCCATATCTCGGAAACTATAAGAGATAATGCAATTTGGCAACCGGCAATGTAATTAGCATGCCGAATATTACTTGGAATGTGAATTGGAACGAAATCGCCAATAGATAAGACCATTTTACAATTTGGGAGCAAGTTAGAAGCAGAGCCTAAGGTGTAAATAATCGATAGTCCATATCTCGGAAACTATAAGAGATAATGCAATTTGGCAACCGGCAATGTAATTAGCATGCCGAATATTACTTGGAATGTGAATTGGAACGAAATCGCCAATAGATAAGACCATTTTACAATTTGGGCCCAAGTTAGAAGCAGAGCCTAAGGTGTAAATTATTAATAGTCCATATCTCGGAAACTATAAGAGATAATGCAATTTCGCAACCGGCAATGTAATTAGCATGCGGAATATTACTTGGAGTGTGAATTGGAACGAAATCGCCAATAGGTAAGACCATTTTACAATTTGGGCCCAAGTTAGAAGCAGAGCCTAAGGTGTAAATTATCGATAGTCCATATCTCGGAAACTATAAGAGATAATGCAATTTGGCAACCGGCAATGTAATTAGCATGCCGAATATTACTTGGAATGTGAATTGGAACTAAATCGCCAATAGATAAGACCATTTTACAATTTGGGCCCAAGTTAGAAGCAGAGCCTAAGGTGTAAATTATCGATAGTCCATATCTCGGAAACTATAAGAGATAATGCAATTTGGCAACCGGCAATGTAATTAGCATGCCGAATATTACTTGGAATGTGAATTGCAACGAAATCGCCAATAGATAAGACAATTTTACAATTTGGGCCCAATTTAGAAGCAGAGCCTAAGGTGTAAATTATCGATAGTCTAATTCGATAATTCGATATCGATAGTCGAAAGCCTAAAATGGAATGTGAATTGGAACGAAATCGCCAATAGATAAGACCATTTTACAATTTGGGCCCAAGTTAGAAGCAGAGCCTAAGGTGTAAATTATTGATAGTCCATATCTCGGAAACTATAAGAGATAATGCAATTTCGCAACCGGCAATGTAATTAGCATGCCGAATATCACTTGGAATGTGAATTGGGACGAAATCGCCAATAGATAAGACCATTTTACAATTTGGGCCCAAGTTAGAAGCAGAGCCTAAGGTGTAAATTATCGATAGTCCATATCTCGGAAACTATAAGAGATAATGCAATTTGGCAACCGGCAATGTAATTAGCATGCCGAATATTACTTGGAATGTGAATTGGAACGAAATCGCCAATAGATAAGACCATTTTACAATTTGGGCCCAAGTTAGAAGCAGAGCCTAAGGTGTAAATTATCGATAGTCCATATCTCGGAAACTATAAGAGATAATGAAATTTGGCAACCGGCAATGTAATTAGCATGCCGAATATTACTTGGAATGTGAATTGGAACGAAATCGCCAATAGATAAGACCATTTTACAATTTGGGCCCAAGTTAGAAGCAGAGCCTAAGGTGTAAATTATCGATAGTCCATATCTCGGAAACTATAAGAGATAATGCAATTTGGCAACCGGCAATGTAATTAGCATGCCGAATATTACTTGGAATGTGAATTGGAACGAAATCGCCAATAGGTAAGACCATTTTACAATTTGGGCCCAAGTTAGAAGCAGAGCCTAAGGTGTAAATTATCGATAGTCCATATCTCGGAAACTATAAGAGATAATTCAATTTGGCAACCGGCAATGTAATTAGCATGCCGAATATTACTTGGAATGTGAATTGGAACAAAATCGCCAATAGATAAGACCATTTTACAATTTGGGCCCAAGTTAGAAGCAGAGCCTAAGGTGTAAATTATCGATAGTCCATATCTCGGAAACTATAAGAGATAATGCAATTTGGCAACAGGCAATGTAATTAGCATGCCGAATAATACTTGGAATGTGAATTGGAACGAAATCGCCAATAGATAAGACCATTTTACAATTTGGGAGCAAGTTAGAAGCAGAGCCTAAGGTGTAAATTATCGATAGTCCATATCTCGGAAACTATAAGAGATAATGCAATTTGGCAACCGGCAATGTAATTAGCATGCCGAATATTACTTGGAATGTGAATTGGAACGAAATCGCCAATAGATAAGACCATTTTACAATTTGGGCCCAAGTTAGAAGCAGAGCCTATGGTGTAAATTATCGATAGTCCATATCTCGGAAACTATAAGAGATAATGCAATTTGGCAACCGGCAATGTAATTAGCATGCCGAATATTACTTGGAATGTGAATTGGAACGAGATCGCCAATAGATAAGACCATTTTACAATTTGGGCCCAAGTTAGAAGCAGAGCCTAAGGTGTAAATTATCGATAGTCCATATCTCGGAAACTATAAGAGATAATGCAATTTGGCAACCGGCAATGTAATTAGCATGCCGAATATTACTTGGAATGTGAATTGGAACGAAATCGCCAATAGATAAGACCATTTTACAATTTGGGCCCAAGTTAGAAGCAGAGCCTAAGGTGTAAATTATCGATAGTCCATATCTCGGAAACTATAAGAGATAATGCAGTTTGGCAACCGGTAATGTAATTAGCATGCCGAATATTACTTGGAATGTGAATTGGAACGAAATCGCCAATAGATAAGACCATTTTACAATTTGGGCCCAAGTTAGATGCAGAGCCTAAGGTGTAAATTATTGATAGTCCATATCTCGGAAACTATAAGAGATAATGCAATTTCGCAACCGGCAATGTAATTAGCATGCCGAATATCACTTGGAATGTGAATTGGGACGAAATCGCCAATAGATAAGACCATTTTACAATTTGGGCCCAAGTTAGAAGCAGAGCCTAAGGTGTAAATTATCGATAGTCCATATCTCGGAAACTATAAGAGATAATGCAATTTGGCAACCGGCAATGTAATTAGCATGCTGAATATTACTTGGAATGTGAATTGGAACGAAATCGCCAATAGATAAGACCATTTTACAATTTGGGCCCAAGTTAGAAGCAGAGCCTAAGGTGTAAATTATCGATAGTCCATATCTCGGAAACTATAAGAGATAATGCAATTTGGCAACCGGCAATGTAATTAGCATGCCGAATATTACTTGGAATGTGAATTGGAACGAAATCGCCAATAGATAAAACCATTTTACAATTTGGGCCCAAGTTAGAAGCAGAGCCTAAGGTGTAAATTATCGATAGTCCATATCTCGGAAACTATAAGAGATAATGCAATTTCGCAACCGGCAATGTAATTAGCATGCCGAATATTACTTGGAGTGTGAATTGGAACGAAATCGCCAATAGATAAGACCATTTTACAATTTGGGCCCAAGTTAGAAGTAGAGCCTAAGGTGTAAATTATCGATAGTCCATATCTCGGAAACTATAAGAGATAATGCAATTTGGCAACCGGCAATGTAATTAGCATGCCGAATATTACTTGGAATGTGAATTGGAACGAAATCGCCAATAGATAAGACCATTTTACAATTTGGGCCCAAGTTAGAAGCAGAGCCTAAGGTGTAAATTATCGATAGTCCATATCTCAGAAACTATAAGAGATAATGCAATTTGGCAACCGGCAATGTAATTAGCATGCCGAATATTACTTGGAATGTGAATTGCAACGAAATCGCCAATAGATAAGACCATTTTACAATTTGGGCCCAAGTTAGAAGCAGAGCCTAAGGTGTAAATTATCGATAGTCCATATCTCGGAAACTATAAGAGATAATTCAATTTGGCAACCGGCAATGTAATTAGCATGCCGAATATTACTTGGAATGTGAATTGGAACGAAATCGCCAATAGATAAGACCATTTTACAATTTGGGCCCAAGTTAGAAGCAGAGCCTAAGGTGTAAATTATCGATAGTCCATATCTCGGAAACTATAAGAGATAATGCAATTTGGCAAACGGCAATGTAATTAGCATGCCGAATATTACTTGGAATGTGAATTGGAACGAAATCGCCAATAGATAAGACCATTTTACAATTTGGGCCCAAGTTAGAAGCAGAGCCTAAGGTGTAAATTATCGATAGTCCATATCTCGGAAACTATAAGAGATAATGCAATTTGGCAACCGGCAATGTAATTAGCATGCCGAATATTACTTGGAATGTGAATTGGAACGAAATCGCCAATTGGTAAGACCATTTTACAATTTGGGCCCAAGTTAGAAGCAGAGCCTAAGGTGTAAATTATCGATAGTCCATATCTCGGAAACTATAAGAGATAATTCAATTTGGCAACCGGCAATGTAATTAGCATGCCCAATATTACTTGGAATGTGAATTGGAACGAAATCGCCAATAGATAAGACCATTTTACAATTTGGGCCCAAGTTAGAAGCAGAGCCTAAGGTGTAAATTATCGATAGTCCATATCTCGGAAACTATAAGAGATAATGCAATTTGGCAAACGGCAATGTAATTAGCATGCCGAATATTACTTGGAATGTGAATTGGAACGAAATCGCCAATAGATAAGACCATTTTACAATTTGGGCCCAAGTTAGAAGCAGAGCCTAAGGTGTAAATTATCGATAGTCCATATCTCGGAAACTATAAGAGATAATGCAATTTGGCAACCGGCAATGTAATTAGCATGCCGAATATTACTTGGAATGTGAATTGGAACGAAATCGCCAAAAGATAAGACCATTTTACAATTTGGGCCCAAGTTAGAAGCAGAGCCTATGGTGTAAATTATCGATAGTCCATATGTCGGAAACTATAAGAGATAATGCAATTTGGCAACCGGCAATGTAATTAGCATGCCGAATATTACTTGGATTCTGAATTGGAACGAAATCGCCAATAGATAAGACCATTTTACAATTTGGGCCCAAGTTAGAAGCAGAGCCTAAGGTGTAAATTATCGATAGTCCATATCTCGGAAACTATAAGAGATAATGCAATTTGGCAACCGGCAATGTAATTAGCATGCCGAATATTACTTGGAATGTGAATTGGAACGAAATCGCCAATAGATAAGACCATTTTACAATTTGGGCCCAAGTTAGAAGCAGAGCCTAAGGTGTAAATTATCGATAGTCCATATCTCGGAAACTATAAGAGATAATGCAATTTGGCAACCGGCAATGTAATTAGCATGCCGAATATTACTTGGAATGTGAATTGGAACGAAATCGCCAATAGATAAGACCATTTTACAATTTGGGCCCAAGTTAGAAGCAGAGCCTAAGGTGTAAATTATTGATAGTCCATATCTCGGAAACTATAAGAGATAATGCAATTTCGCAACCGGCAATGTAATTAGCATGCCGAATATTACTTGGAGTGTGAATTGGAACGAAATCGCCAATAGATAAGACCATTTTACAATTTGGGCCCAAGTTAGAAGCAGAGCCTAAGGTGTAAATTATCGATAGTCCATATCTCGGAAACTATAAGAGATAATGCAATTTGGCAACCGGCAATGTAATTAGCATGCCGAATATTACTTGGAATGTGAATTGGAACGAAATCGCCAATAGATAAGACCATTTTACAATTTGGGCCCAAGTTAGAAGCAGAGCCTAAGGTATAAATTATTGATAGTCCATATCTCGGAAACTATAAGAGATAATGCAATTTCGCAACAGGCAATGTAATTAGCATGCCGAATATCACTTGGAATGTGAATTGGGACGAAATCGCCAATAGATAAGACCATTTTACAATTTGGGCCCAAGTTAGAAGCAGAGCCTAAGGTGTAAATTATCGATAGTCCATATCTCGGAAACTATAAGAGATAATGCAATTTGGCAACCGGCAATGTAATTAGCATGCCGAATATTACTTGGATTGTGAATTGGAACGAAATCGCCAATAGATAAGACCATTTTACAATTTGTGCCCAAGTTAGAAGCAGAGCCTAAGGTGTAAATTATCGATAGTCCATATCTCGGAAACTATAAGAGATAATGCAATTTGGCAACCGGCAATGTAATTAGCATGCCGAATATTACTTGGAATGTGAATTGGAACGAAATCGCCAATAGATAAGACCATTTTACAATTTGGGCCCAAGTTAGAAGCAGAGCCTATGGTGTAAATTATCGATAGTCCATATCTCGGAAACTATAAGAGATAATGCAATTTGGCAACCGGCAATGTAATTAGCATGCCGAATATTACTTGGAATGTGAATTGGAACGAAATCGCCAATAGATAAGACCATTTTACAATTTGGGCCCAAGTTAGAAGCAGAGCCTAAGGTGTAAATTATTGATAGTCCATATCTCGGAAACTATAAGAGATAATGCAATTTCGCAACCGGCAATGTAATTAGCATGCCGAATATTACTTGGAATGTGAATTGGAACGAAATCGCCAATAGATAAGACCATTTTACAATTTGGGCCCAAGTTAGAAGCAGAGCCTAAGGTGTAAATTATTGATAGTCCATATCTCGGAAACTATAAGAGATAATGCAATTTCGCAACCGGCAATGTAATTAGCATGCCGAATATTACTTGGAATGTGAATTGGAACGAAATCGCCAATAGATAAGACCATTTTACAATTTGGGCCCAAGTTAGAAGCAGAGCCTAAGGTGTAAATTATCGATAGTCCATATCTCGGAAACTATAAGAGATAATGCAATTTGGCAACCGGCAATGTAATTAGCATGCCGAATATTACTTGGAATGTGAATTGGAACGAAATCGCCAATAGATAAGACCATTTTACAATTTGGGCCCAAGTTAGAAGCAGAGCCTAAGGTGTAAATTATCGATAGTCCATATCTCGGAAACTATAAGAGATAATGCAATTTGGCAACCGGCAATGTAATTAGCATGCCGAATATTACTTGGAATGTGAATTGGAACGAAATCGCCAATAGATAAGACCATTTTACAATTTGGGCCCAAGTTAGAAGCAGAGCCTAAGGTGTAAATTATCGATAGTCCATATCTCGGAAACTATAAGAGATAATGCAATTTGGCAACCGGCAATGTAATTAGCATGCCGAATATTACTTGGAATGTGAATTGGAACGAAATCGCCAATAGATAAGACCATTTTACAATTTGGGCCCAAGTTAGAAGCAGAGCCTAAGGTGTAAATTATTGATAGTCCATATCTCGGAAACTATAAGAGATAATGCAATTTCGCAACCGGCAATGTAATTAGCATGCCGAATATTACTTGGAGTGTGAATTGGAACGAAATCGCCAATAGATAAGACCATTTTACAATTTGGGCCCAAGTTAGAAGCAGAGGCCTAAGGTGTAAATTATCGATAGTCCATATCTCGGAAACTATAAGAGATAATGCAATTTGGCAACCGGCAATGTAATTAGCATGCCGAATATTACTTGGAATGTGAATTGGAACGAAATCGCCAATAGATAAGACCATTTTACAATTTGGGCCCAAGTTAGAAGCAGAGCCTAAGGTATAAATTATTGATAGTCCCATATCTCGGAAACTATAAGAGATAATGCAATTTCGCAACAGGCAATGTAATTAGCATGCCGAATATCACTTGGAATGTGAATTGGGACGAAATCGCCAATAGATAAGACCATTTTACAATTTGGGCCCAAGTTAGAAGCAGAGCCTAAGGTGTAAATTATCGATAGTCCATATCTCGGAAACTATAAGAGATAATGCAATTTGGCAACCGGCAATGTAATTAGCATGCCGAATATTACTTGGAATGTGAATTGGAACGAAATCGCCAATAGATAAGACCATTTTACAATTTGTGCCCAAGTTAGAAGCAGAGCCTAAGGTGTAAATTATCGATAGTCCATATCTCGGAAACTATAAGAGATAATGCAATTTGGCAACCGGCAATGTAATTAGCATGCCGAATATTACTTGGAATGTGAATTGGAACGAAATCGCCAATAGATAAGACCATTTTACAATTTGGGCCCAAGTTAGAAGCAGAGCCTATGGTGTAAATTATCCGATAGTCCATATCTCGGAAACTATAAGAGATAATGCAATTTGGCAACCGGCAATGTAATTAGCATGCCGAATATTACTTGGAATGTGAATTGGAACGAAATCGCCAATAGATAAGACCATTTTACAATTTGGGCCCAAGTTAGAAGCAGAACCTAAGGTGTAAATTATCGATAGTCCATATCTCGGAAACTATAAGAGATAATGCAATTTGGCAACCGGCAATGTAATTAGCATGCCGAATATTACTTGGAATGTGAATTGGAACGAAATCGCCAATAGATAAGACCATTTTACAATTTGGGCTCAAGTTAGAAGCAGAGCCTAAGGTGTAAATTATCGATAGTCCATATCTCGGAAACTATAAGAGATAATGCAATTTGGCAACCGGCAATGTAATTAGCATGCCGAATATTACTTGGAATGTGAATTGGAACGAAATCGCCAATAGATAAGACCATTTTACAATTTGGGCCCAAGTTAGAAGCAGAGCCTAAGGTGTAAATTATTGATAGTCCATATCTCGGAAACTATAAGAGATAATGCAATTTCGCAACCGGCAATGTAATTACCATGCCGAATATTACTTGGAGTGTGAATTGGAACGAAATCGCCAATAGATAAGACCATTTTACAATTTGGGCCCAAGTTAGAAGCAGAGCCTAAGGTGTAAATTATCGATAGTCCATATCTCGGAAACTATAAGAGATAATGCAATTTGGCAACCGGCAATGTAATTAGCATGCCGAATATTACTTGAAATGTGAATTGGAACGAAATCGCCAATAGATAAGACCATTTTACAATTTGGGCCCAAGTTAGAAGCAGAGCCTAAGGTGTAAATTATCGATAGTCCATATCTCGGAAACTATAAGAGATAATGCAATTTGGCAACCGGCAATATAATTAGCATGCCGAATATTACTTGGAATGTGAATTGGAACGAATTCGCCAATAGATAAGACCATTTTACAATTTGGGCCCAAGTTAGAAGCAGAGCCTAAGGTGTAAATTATCGATAGTCCATATCTCGGAAACTATAAGAGATAATGCAATTTGGCAACCGGCAATGTAATTAGCATGCCGAATATTACTTGGAATGTGAATTGGAACGAAATCGCCAATAGATAAGACCATTTTACAATTTGGGCCCAAGTTAGAAGCAGAGCCTAAGGTGTAAATTATCGATAGTCCATATCTCGGAAACTATAAGAGATAATGCAATTTCGCAACCGGCAATGTAATTAGCATGCCGAATATCACTTGGAATGTGAATTGGGACGAAATCGCCAATAGATAAGACCATTTTACAATTTGGGCCCAAGTTAGAAGCAGAGCCTAAGGTGTAAATTATCGATAGTCCATATCTCGGAAACTATAAGAGATAATGCAATTTGGCAACCGGCAATGTAATTAGCATGCCGAATATTACTTGGAATGTGAATTGGAACGAAATCGCCAATAGATAAGACCATTTTACAATTTGGGCCCAAGTTAGAAGCAGAGCCTAAGGTGTAAATTATTGATAGTCCATATCTCGGAAACTATAAGAGATAATGCAATTTCGCAACCGCAATGTAATTAGCATGCGGAATATTACTTGGAGTGTGAATTGGAACGAAATCGCCAATAGGTAAGACCATTTTACAATTTGGGCCCAAGTTAGAAGCAGAGCCTAAGGTGTAAATTATCGATAGTCCATATCTCGGAAACTATAAGAGATAATGCAATTTGGCAACCGGCAATGTAATTAGCATGCCGAATATTACTTGGAATGTGAATTGGAACGAAATCGCCAATAGATAAGACCATTTTACAATTTGGGCCCAAGTTAGAAGCAGAGCCTAAGGTGTAAATTATCGATAGTCCATATCTCGGAAACTATAAGAGATAATGCAATTTGGCAACCGGCAATGTAATTAGCATGCCGAATATTACTTGGAATGTGAATTGCAACGAAATCGCCAATAGATAAGACAATTTTACAATTTGGGCCCAAGTTAGAAGCAGGAGCCTAAGGTGTAAATTATTGATAGTCCCATATCTCGGAAACTATAAGAGATAATGCAATTTCGCAACCGGCAATGTAATTAGCATGCCGAATATCACTTGGAATGTGAATTGGGACGAAATCGCCAATAGATAAGACCATTTTACAATTTGGGCCCAAGTTAGAAGCAGAGCCTAAGGTGTAAATTATCGATAGTCCATATCTCGGAAACTATAAGAGATAATGCAATTTGGCAACCGGCAATGTAATTAGCATGCCGAATATTACTTGGAATGTGAATTGGAACGAAATCGCCAATAGATAAGACCATTTTACAATTTGGGAGCAAGTTAGAAGCAGAGCCTAAGGTGTAAATAATCGATAGTCCATATCTCGGAAACTATAAGAGATAATGCAATTTGGCAACCGGCAATGTAATTAGCATGCCGAATATTACTTGGAATGTGAATTGGAACGAAATCGCCAATAGATAAGACCATTTTACAATTTGGGCCCAAGTTAGAAGCAGAGCCTAAGGTGTAAATTATTAATAGTCCATATCTCGGAAACTATAAGAGATAATGCAATTTCGCAACCGGCAATGTAATTAGCATGCGGAATATTACTTGGAGTGTGAATTGGAACGAAATCGCCAATAGGTAAGACCATTTTACAATTTGGGCCCAAGTTAGAAGCAGAGCCTAAGGTGTAAATTATCGATAGTCCATATCTCGGAAACTATAAGAGATAATGCAATTTGGCAACCGGCAATGTAATTAGCATGCCGAATATTACTTGGAATGTGAATTGGAACGAAATCGCCAATAGATAAGACCATTTTACAATTTGGGCCCAAGTTAGAAGCAGAGCCTAAGGTGTAAATTATCGATAGTCCATATCTCGGAAACTATAAGAGATAATGCAATTTGGCAACCGGCAATGTAATTAGCATGCCGAATATTACTTGGAATGTGAATTGCAACGAAATCGCCAATAGATAAGACAATTTTACAATTTGGGCCCAATTTAGAAGCAGAGCCTAAGGTGTAAATTATCGATAGTCCATATCTCGGAAACTATAAGAGATAATGCAATTTGGCAACCGGCAATGTAATTAGCATGCCGAATATTACTTGGAATGTGAATTGGAACGAAATCGCCAATAGATAAGACCATTTTACAATTTGGGCCCAAGTTAGAAGCAGAGCTTAAGGTGTAAATTATTGATAGTCCATATCTCGGAAACTATAAGAGATAATGCAATTTCGCAACCGGCAATGTAATTAGCATGCCGAATATTACTTGGAGTGTGAATTGGAACGAAATCGCCAATAGATAAGACCATTTTACAATTTGGGCCCAAGTTAGAAGCAGAGCCTAAGGTGTAAATTATCGATAGTCCATATCTCGGAAACTATAAGAGATAATGCAATTTGGCAACCGGCAATGTAATTAGCATGCCGAATATTACTTGAAATGTGAATTGGAACGAAATCGCCAATAGATAAGACCATTTTACAATTTGGGGCCCAAGTTAGAAGCAGAGCCTAAGGTGTAAATTATCGATAGTCCATATCTCGGAAACTATAAGAGATAATGCAATTTGGCAACCGGCAATATAATTAGCATGCCGAATATTACTTGGAATGTGAATTGGAACGAATTCGCCAATAGATAAGACCATTTTACAATTTGGGCCCAAGTTAGAAGCAGAGCCTAAGGTGTAAATTATCGATAGTCCATATCTCGGAAACTATAAGAGATAATGCAATTTGGCAACCGGCAATGTAATTAGCATGCCGAATATTACTTGGAATGTGAATTGGAACGAAATCGCCAATAGATAAGACCATTTTACAATTTGGGCCCAAGTTAGAAGCAGAGCCTAAGGTGTAAAATTATCGATAGTCCATATCTCGGAAAACTATAAGAGATAATGCAATTTCGCAACCGGCAATGTAATTAGCATGCCGAATATCACTTGGAATGTGAATTGGACGAAATCGCCAATAGATAAGACCATTTTACAATTTGGGCCCAAGTTAGAAGCAGAGCCTAAGGTGTAAATTATCGATAGTCCATATCTCGGAAACTATAAGAGATAATGCAATTTGGCAACCGGCAATGTAATTAGCATGCCGAATATTACTTGGAATGTGAATTGGAACGAAATCGCCAATAGATAAGACCATTTTACAATTTGGGCCCAAGTTAGAAGCAGAGCCTAAGGTGTAAATTATTGATAGTCCATATCTCGGAAACTATAAGAGATAATGCAATTTCGCAACCGGCAATGTAATTAGCATGCGGAATATTACTTGGAGTGTGAATTGGAACGAAATCGCCAATAGGTAAGACCATTTTACAATTTGGGCCCAAGTTAGAAGCAGAGCCTAAGGTGTAAATTATCGATAGTCCATATCTCGGAAACTATAAGAGATAATGCAATTTGGCAACCGGCAATGTAATTAGCATGCCGAATATTACTTGGAATGTGAATTGGAACGAAATCGCCAATAGATAAGACCATTTTACAATTTGGGCCCAAGTTAGAAGCAGAGCCTAAGGTGTAAATTATCGATAGTCCATATCTCGGAAACTATAAGAGATAATGCAATTTGGCAACCGGCAATGTAATTAGCATGCCGAATATTACTTGGAATGTGAATTGCAACGAAATCGCCAATAGATAAGACAATTTTACAATTTGGGCCCAAGTTAGAAGCAGAGCCTAAGGTGTAAATTATTGATAGTCCATATCTCGGAAACCTATAAGAGATAATGCAATTTCGCAACCGGCAATGTAATTAGCATGCCGAATATCACTTGGAATGTGAATTGGGACGAAATCGCCAATAGACAAGACCATTTTACAATTTGGGCCCAAGTTAGAAGCAGAGCCTAAGGTGTAAATTATCGATAGTCCATATCTCGGAAACTATAAGAGATAATGCAATTTGGCAACCGGCAATGTAATTAGCATGCCGAATATTACTTGGAATGTGAATTGGAACGAAATCGCCAATAGATAAGACCATTTTACAATTTGGGAGCAAGTTAGAAGCAGAGCCTAAGGTGTAAATAATCGATAGTCCATATCTCGGAAACTATAAGAGATAATGCAATTTGGCAACCGGCAATGTAATTAGCATGCCGAATATTACTTGGAATGTGAATTGGAACGAAATCGCCAATAGATAAGACCATTTTACAATTTGGGCCCAAGTTAGAAGCAGAGCCTAAGGTGTAAATTATTAATAGTCCATATCTCGGAAACTATAAGAGATAATGCAATTTCGCAACCGGCAATGTAATTAGCATGCGGAATATTACTTGGAAGTGTGAATTGGAACGAAATCGCCAATAGGTAAGACCATTTTACAATTTGGGCCCAAGTTAGAAGCAGAGCCTAAGGTGTAAATTATCGATAGTCCATATCTCGGAAACTATAAGAGATAATGCAATTTGGCAACCGGCAATGTAATTAGCATGCCGAATATTACTTGGAATGTGAATTGGAACGAAATCGCCAATAGATAAGACCATTTTACAATTTGGGCCCAAGTTAGAAGCAGAGCCTAAGGTGTAAATTATCGATAGTCCATATCTCGGAAACTATAAGAGATAATGCAATTTGGCAACCGGCAATGTAATTAGCATGCCGAATATTACTTGGAATGTGAATTGCAACGAAATCGCCAATAGATAAGACAATTTTACAATTTGGGCCCAATTTAGAAGCAGAGCCTAAGGTGTAAATTATCGATAGTCCATATCTCGGAAACTATAAGAGATAATGCAATTTGGCAACCGGCAATGTAATTAGCATGCCGAATATTACTTGGAATGTGAATTGGAACGAAATCGCCAATAGATAAGACCATTTTACAATTTGGGCCCAAGTTAGAAGCAGAGCCTAAGGTGTAAATTATTGATAGTCCATATCTCGGAAACTATAAGAGATAATGCAATTTCGCAACCGGCAATGTAATTAGCATGCCGAATATCACTTGGAATGTGAATTGGGACGAAATCGCCAATAGATAAGACCATTTTACAATTTGGGCCCCAAGTTAGAAGCAGAGCCTAAGGTGTAAATTATCGATAGTCCATATCTCTGAAACTATAAGAGATAATGCAATTTCGCAACCGGCAATGTAATTAGCATGCCGAATATTACTTGGAATGTGAATTGGGAAGAAATCGCCAATAGATAAGGCCATTTTACAATTTGGGCCCAAGTTAGAAGCAGAGCCTAAGGTGTAAATTATTGATAGTCCATATCTCGGAAACTATAAGAGATAATGCAATTTCGCAACCGGCAATGTAATTAGCATGCCGAATATTACTTGGAATGTAAATTGGGAAGAAATCGCCAATAGATAAGACCATTTTACAATTTGGGCCCAAGTTAGAAGCAGAGCCTAAGGTGTAAATTATCGATAGTCCATATCTCGGAAACTATAAGAGATAATGCAATTTGGCAACCGGCAATGTAATTAGCATGCCGAATATTACTTGGAATGTGAATTGGAACGAAATCGCCAATAGATAAGACCATTTTACAATTTGGGCCCAAGTTAGAAGCAGAGCCTAAGGTGTAAATTATTGATAGTCCATATCTCGGAAACTATAAGAGATAATGCAATTTCGCAACCGGCAATGTAATTAGCATGCCGAATATCACTTGGAATGTGAATTGGGACGAAATCGCCAATAGATAAGACCATTTTACAATTTGGGCCCAAGTTAGAAGCAGAGACCTAAGGTGTAAATTATCGATAGTCCATATCTCGGAAACTATAAGAGATAATGCAATTTGGCAACCGGCAATGTAATTAGCATGCCGAATATTACTTGGAATGTGAATTGGAACGAAATCGCCAATAGATAAGACCATTTTACAATTTGGGCCCAAGTTAGAAGCAGAGCCTAAGGTGTTAAATTATCGATAGTCCATATCTCGGAAACTATAAGAGATAATGAAATTTGGCAACCGGCAATGTAATTAGCATGCCGAATATTACTTGGAATGTGAATTGGAACGAAATCGCCAATAGATAAGACCATTTTACAATTTGGGCCCAAGTTAGAAGCAGAGCCTAAGGTGTAAATTATCGATAGTCCATATCTCGGAAACTATAAGAGATAATGCAATTTGGCAACCGGCAATGTAATTAGCATGCCGAATATTACTTGGAATGTGAATTGGAACGAAATCGCCAATAGGTAAGACCATTTTACAATTTGGGCCCAAGTTAGAAGCAGAGCCTAAGGTGTAAATTATCGATAGTCCATATCTCGGAAACTATAAGAGATAATTCAATTTGGCAACCGGCAATGTAATTAGCATGCCGAATATTACTTGGAATGTGAATTGGAAACAAAATCGCCAATAGATAAGACCATTTTACAATTTGGGCCCAAGTTAGAAGCAGAGCCTAAGGTGTAAATTATCGATAGTCCATATCTCGGAAACTATAAGAGATAATGCAATTTGGCAACCGGCAATGTAATTAGCATGCCGAATAATACTTGGAATGTGAATTGGAAAGAAATCGCCAATAGATAAGACCATTTTACAATTTGGGAGCAAGTTAGAAGCAGAGCCTAAGGTGTAAATTATCGATAGTCCATATCTCGGAAACTATAAGAGATAATGCAATTTGGCAACCGGCAATGTAATTAGCATGCCGTATATTACTTGGAATGTGAATTGGAACGAAATCGCCAATAGATAAGACCCATTTTACAATTTGGGCCCAAGTTAGAAGCAGAGCCTATGGTGTAAATTATCGATAGTCCATATCTCGGAAACTATAAGAGATAATGCAATTTTGGCAACCGGCAATGTAATTAGCATGCCGAATATTACTTGGAATGTGAATTGGAACGAGATCGCCAATAGATAAGACCATTTTACAATTTGGGCCCAAGTTAGAAGCAGAGCCTAAGGTGTAAATTATCGATAGTCCATATCTCGGAAACTATAAGAGATAATGCAATTTGGCAACCGGCAATGTAATTAGCATGCCGAATATTACTTGGAATGTGAATTGGAACGAAATCGCCAATAGATAAGACCATTTTACAATTTGGGCCCAAGTTAGAAGCAGAGCCTAAGGTGTAAATTATCGATAGTCCATATCTCGGAAACTATAAGAGATAATGCAATTTGGCAACCGGTAATGTAATTAGCATGCCGAATATTACTTGGAATGTGAATTGGAACGAAATCGCCAATAGATAAGACCATTTTACAATTTGGGCCCAAGTTAGATGCAGAGCCTAAGGTGTAAATTATTGATAGTCCCATATCTCGGAAACTATAAGAGATAATGCAATTTCGCAACCGGCAATGTAATTAGCATGCCGAATATCACTTGGAATGTGAATTGGGACGAAATCGCCAATAGATAAGACCATTTTAACAGTTTGGGCCCAAGTTAGAAGCAGAGCCTAAGGTGTAAATTATCGATAGTCCATATCTCGGAAACTATAAGAGATAATGCAATTTGGCAACCGGCAATGTAATTAGCATGCTGAATATTACTTGGAATGTGAATTGGAACGAAATCGCCAATAGATAAGACCATTTTACAATTTGGGCCAAGTTAGAAGCAGAGCCTAAGGTGTAAATTATCGATAGTCCATATCTCGGAAACTATAAGAGATAATGCAATTTGGCAACCGGCAATGTAATTAGCATGCCGAATATTACTTGGAATGTGAATTGGAACGAAATCGCCAATAGATAAGACCATTTTACAATTTGGGCCCAAGTTAGAAGCAGAGCCTAAGGTGTAAAATTATCGATAGTCCATATCTCGGAAACTATAAGAGATAATGCAATTTCGCAACCGGCAATGTAATTAGCATGCCGAATATTACTTGGAGTGTGAATTGGAACGAAATCGCCAATAGATAAGACCATTTTACAATTTGGGCCCAAGTTAGAAGCAGAGCCTAAGGTGTAAATTATCGATAGTCCATATCTCGGAAACTATAAGAGATAATGCAATTTGGCAACCGGCAATGTAATTAGCATGCCGAATATTACTTGGAATGTGAATTGGAACGAAATCGCCAATAGATAAGACCATTTTACAATTTGGGCCCAAGTTAGAAGCAGAGCCTAAGGTGTAAATTATCGATAGTCCATATCTCAGAAACTATAAGAGATAATGCAATTTGGCAACGCGCAATGTAATTAGCATGCCGAATATTACTTGGAATGTGAATTGGAACGAAATCGCCAATAGATAAGACCATTTTACAATTTGGGCCCAAGTTAGAAGCAGAGCCTAAGGTGTAAATTATCGATAGTCCATATCTCAGAAACTATAAGAGATAATGCAATTTGGCAACCGGCAATGTAATTAGCATGCCGAATATTACTTGGAATGTGAATTGGAACGAAATCGCCAATAGATAAGACCATTTTACAATTTGGGCCCAAGTTAGAAGCAGA